>NC_134499.1:31137169-31152389 GCF_040206685.1 Ascaphus truei
CTCATATCAGTTTTGAGGAATTTTGGCCCATTCTTCCTTACAGAACTGCTTCACCTCGGCGACATTTGAGTGCTTCCTTGCATGGACAGCTCGCTTCAGGTCCTGCCACAACATTTCAATGGGGTTTAAATCCAGACATTGACTAGGCCATTCTAAAATGCGGAATTTCTTCTTCTGCAGCCGTTCTTTTGTAGATCTGCTTGTATGTTTAAGACTATTGGTTTGTTGTATGACCCACTTTCACTTCAGCTTCAGCTCACAGACAGGTGGCCCAACATTCTCCTCTAGAATCTTCTGATACAATCCAGAATTCATTGTTATTTCAATGATGGCAAGCCGTCCAGGTCCCGAGACATCAAAGCAGCCCCAAACCATCATACTCCCACCACCATGCTTGACGGTTGAGATGAGGTTCTGCTGTTTGAACAAAGTTTTGGTTTTCGCCAAACACAACATTTCTTATTGGGGCCAAAAAGTTTCTACCTTTGACTCGTCTATCCATAGAACATTGTTCCAGAAGTCTTCTGGATCATCTATGTGCTCTTTGGTGAACCTCAGAAGACAGCAATGTTCTTTTTAGAAAGCAGCGATTTCCTCCTGGTTATCCTTCCATGAATACCATTCTTGTTCAGTCTTCTTCTGATAGTTGAATCAGGAACATTCACATTAGCCAAGGCGAGAGTGGCCTGCAGATCCTTGGATGTTACTCTGGGGTTCTTTGTGACTTCCTGGATGATTTCCTGGTTTGTTCTTGGAAAGATTTTGGTAGGATGACCGCTCCTGGGTAGAGTGACTGTGGTCTTGAACTTTCTCCATTTGTAGACTGACAGTGGATTGGTAAAGTCATAAATCCTTAGAAATGTTTTTTTTTTTAACCCTTTCTAGACTTATGAGCATCAATAACCTCTTTTCTGAGGTCCTCAGATTTCTTTTGATCGTGGCATGATGTGTTTCCACACACCTGTTTGGTGAAGACCAAACTCACAAAGATTCAGATCTTTATATAGGGTGGGGCCTCCCAAACTCACCCCTGAAGATCTACCTAATTATTTAAACACCTGATTCTAATTATCCCCTTTAATTTAGCTGATAAAACCAGTGTTTCACTTACTTTTGCACTTACCCAGACTCTTAATTACTCATTGTTTGTATAATTCATACATCATTTTGTTTCAAAAGACAGGGAATTGCTTAATAAAACCCCTATTGAATATTTAAGAAAAGACTGGTTTTGATTTAAGAAGGTTATCATGGAAAAACTATGGCATTTCTGTCATTATCATTGCGGTAACCAAACGTTTTCTCGCCACTGTACAACTTGTGAGTCATTTGATTCCTTCGTTTTACGAGATGCTCTTACTGATTGGATGAATTAATGTAACAACTCGCGCTGACCCTCGGATTATGCATTCTTGTGAGAGATCAGGATATGCACAGTACATTACTCTCTTGTGAGCAATAGGGGGAACGCTTTTAGTGATTGTGTCTAATAAATGTTGTATACCGAAGTGCTATTGTGTAGGATACTTTCTTCTCTTTCTCTGCACATTATCTCATCCCCAGAACAGTCAGTGGCTTACAGTGCCTGATTTTCACTGGCTTTTTGGCACTATTTATTTTATTGTCTGTTGCAGGATTGTGTGTGTGTGTGTGTTCTTGATGAAGGCTTCACAGGTTTTTTTTGCATATATTGGTGTGCCAATTCCTTTGTTATTTTTGTACAGTACCTTTTAGGAACTCCGATAGCAACATCCTCTCCAATAGTCTGGCTTATACTAGTTGGGTGTGTGCGCCAATCCCTTCTCACACACAACACACCACACCACACACACACACACACACGTATAGTACATACAGAGAGAAAGGAATCTGCAGAACTCGCCTAAGGAAATTCAATATGAAATGTATTTGTACCATCCAGCAAATCACACACAAAACATGAGCCCATTTTTTCTATGTGATCTGCTGGATGGTATACATAAATTTCATATTGAATTTCTTTAGGCGAGTGCTGCAAATGTCTCTCTATATGTACTCCCCAGGACTGGTTGGTGATCCTCGTCCTTCTGCTTGCTCCCGATGGGAAGCCAAGTATATATTAAGCTATGCTTTTGCGTGCATCAGGCATATGTGTGTGTGTGTGTGTGTGTGTGTGTATAATTAAAGCACACAAATCAATATCTAAAAATATAATATGTAATACGTTGAGGAATATACATCTAAATATTCTTTTCCTATTCACTGCTGCTGCTTGTAGTCTGGGACCCCTCACAGAAGAAAGAGAATGCTCGAGTAATGCCCAAAGCCCATACGTGAGGGGAAAAACCCTGTCATGGAGTAGGGGAGACTGCTGCTGTATAAGTATTAAACTCACAGACTATCCACTTGCGTTTTGTGCGTAATACTCATTGGGAATGCGGATAAGTGCTTGCAGGTGCGTCACCGATCCGTCACGTATTACATGTTCCTATTCTCGCGACGCAGTCTTGGATCCTTGTCTCCCTGCCTCTGCCAGGTGACGCAAGCGGAGACGATGGCGAAGGTAACGGGTGGGTCGCTGTGCAAGTCTCGCTCTCTCTGTGTTCCTCGAGATAGCCAGGAAGTCCAGGGAATTAACTCTCCCTGTGCGCGCTTAGGTCCTTACACGCGCGCGCACACACACACACGCACACACAGTAAAACCCTCCGCGTGCATATTAGTCACATTTGGATTACCCCATTTTCTGCAGTGAACAGATGAAGCGTGTCCGCGGAATTATTTACATTCTTACTAAAATCTTGGATGTTTTCATACTTCTAGTGGTCAGCTGATGGAATATGTGGGTCTACAAAGCATTGGCTAAAATCCCAGGAGTTCGGATATGCCAGGCTTAACCATCGCTGCACTGGAAGGGATTAAACAGCAGAGCTGTGCCAGGCGCTGCAGCGGGTAAGCCCATACTGCTGGTTTACGGAGGTTTGGAAACATTCACCATAAACACCAAAATGCCCCTATCTGGAGTAAAAATGAAAGAGATCTGATCATACACAGACTTGCACTGAGCGGGGAGAGCTTTCGAAAGTAGAAAAGAGTAGTAGAGACAGTTGAAGTATGTATTATAATGAATGCACTGTGTGTTGCAGGCCTCTCTGGCAACAAAAGGGTGAATACAGGGCGGTGCAATGTATTTTCCCTGGGCCCCCCTCTCTGCGCCCCCCCCCCTTACCTCTGCTCAGGCGTCATGCAACGTGACGTCACATGACCCCGCGGCGTCAAATGCCATGGCGACGCGTCTCCAGAAGCCAAGGTAAGTGCAGTTTTACAGAGGCCTTCACCGCTTCCCCGGCATTTAATTTAAGTGCCTTCGGAAAGCGCGCAGGGCCTCTGCAAACCCCACGCCCTCCCCCCCCCCAGACACTCGCGCCTCCCTTGTTTGCGCACCCCAGGTTTTAGCAACAGGACCAGCAAAAATCCCCATTATTTGAGGCCCTGTTACTATGTACTATGACGGAAACATAGATAAAGCAAATACAGGCGGTCCTCGGTTATCCAACGGGATCCGTTCTGGACGTAGCGTTGGATAGTGAAACCGTTGTAACGTGAGTCCCATGTTAACCTGCGGCGGTGAGCGTTGGATAACACATTCAGGTCAAAACAGCCCTTAGGTTTGCATTGCAAAGTGTTGGATATGCCATTCGTTGTAAAGTGAAACGTTGGATAACGAGGACAATCACAGAGAGACGAACACAGCAATAACACCTCAGCAATACCTGGAATAAAAAGGTATCGGAATTAGAAGCGGGGCGAATTTGGATCCGCAGCGGATCGGGCGGTTCCTTTTAGTCCGCGGATTTCAATGGATCAATGTCAAAAATGGCGATTCGCGTTTTTGCGGATTTTTCATTATTATTACAAATACACCCCCCAGATTCCGCAGAACGTGGGCGGATTTGTAGAATCCAATCCGTGGATTCAGGGATTCCGCCGACGGGTTGTATCCAATGACGGTTTTTGATGAATTCGCTCGGATTAAAACCGACCAAATCCGTTTGCGGATTTTACACCGCGAAACCGATTGGGGGAGGGGGGGGGGAAAGAGAGGGGGGATTGCGAAAAAAAATTGCGAAAAAAATCCAGGAAACGTATTTGAGCAGATTCGCCCACCTCTAAATCATAATATCCCCACAACTAGCGGCTCACAGATATGGATTTTGAGATACTTTGTGTTCTGTTTTTTCCTACAAGGTTTGAGGGCCTAAATATTCAAAGCCTTGAAAAACACCCCACACATTCTGAAACAACCTTATTGTATCCACGTGCTCGTAACCGCATTAGCCGTGGAAAACGTAGAACAGTTGCACAGTGATAACTTTTCCTGGACCCGTGACCCCGCTGTGAATGTAATAACGGTGATATTTTACCTCTCTGGAATTCTCATGTTGATGCATTAAACAGAATTAAAACCTTTAAGAAAAACGGCAGCACCTACGTACTGCACCACATGTCCCAAACTGCTCCTTTGGGTGCAAACTTGGAGCATGGAAAATACCATTTCAATTGTGCTTGTGTGCCTTGTATGAACCCCATTTATCCATCTGGAGCAGCACCGTGAAAAAGGAGTGGGGTTTTTTTTTTGACGCACAGAAATGGTCTGCGCTGGGGATACCAATGTTAACTATGTATAAAAAAAAAAAAAAAAAGGTTCGTCTACGCCAAAAAAAGGAGAACAAATATCAAAATCGTCCCCATTTACATCATGGCACAAATCCCCCCCCCCCCGAAAAAAATTAGCGTTGGCACAGAAATAAGTTGAATGTATGCACCAAAAATATACTTGACACGGAAGGCATTATATATATTGAGAAAATAAGTTCTTTTCACAGTATGGCGATTACAAATAATATTTATTACACTAATCATTAATATTTACGAACACTAGTTAGAAATGAAAAAAAAGTACACACAATGCTGTCTTTGTTTTAATTGCATCAATCAGGTACTTAACATTGATGGGATGCGTCAGGCATCATTTCAAACCACAAATTATGCATCAGATGTATGAAGTCTTCAGACATACAACGCAGATTTTATGAAGGTTTTGTATTACTTTTTGGTGCTGACATTTTGATGCACAAAAATGTTTCAATATAATCTTCGGTCCCAGAGTGTTGCATGGCTGAGCGCTTGTACTTTTTTGCAGATTCATTGTATTGTAAGTGGGGCTGCACGTGCTTTAGAGAATTTCCTAGTAAAAACTGGATAAGACATACTTGGTATAGCTCTATATAACATAATCCTAAATTGTAATCTCTCTCTTCCTGGTGTCCCAGATGGTCTTAACATATATGTGCTCTTTTGTCCTCCCTCCCACTTTGTACTGCGCCACGGAATAGGTGGGTGCCATACAAATAAAAGGTAATAGTGATAGGAAGGTTCACTGTGTGAAGCAGTTACAATAAAACTCCAGGGAGGGCTCCCCCCTCCACCCCCCCCCCCACTCGCTCTGTAACTGGTTCTTGCAAACTCCCCTCCAGAAAAGGCAGAGGCACCTAATGAGGAGAGCAGGGTTATCACAGGGCGGATCAAATCCGTGATAGACCAGGATGAGGATTAGAGGGGCAGTTCCACTTGTCAACAGAAGCTAGAGCTGCAATAATGTAAGCATTGGGCCATATAACTCCTCGTGCAGAAACATGATGTGAGCAGGGTTACAGGCTCTGCACTTCTTAACCCAGGCAGTGCTGAAAAGCTGTGTAATTCGGCAGGCATACGCTTATAGGGCTCCATATTAAAATGGATGAGCAGTAAAGAGTGACACACTGTGCTCATTTGCATGCCATTACCCAGAATCCCTGGAAGCACTGTTTGCTAAGCGATAATGGGGAAAGGCAGTTTTGCAGGCATGTCTGAGACATGCAAACGCACCACAAGAGGTATTTCTATTCACTAGAAATAGGAATGATCTTTTCCTTATTTAATATGGTTATCCCCAATGTCCCACATGGTGAGGACGTACTTATCTAACGTTGAGTAATAATACCCTTTTCAGACATAATGTCATCAATCTGCAAACGGTTATCTTGCTTCTCGCCGTCTTGCTACCAATACTCTACAATCCTACAGAAGAGAGGCCAAGTCTGATAGGAACATCATCTTTTTAACAACGTGTATAAATAGAACACCATACCACAGGAATGACGAACCCACAGCTCAGAGCTTTCACCGGGACCACATCTGTATGACAGAAGAGCTAAGAACATCTCCGATCTCTACTGTGAAAAAAACACTACGCAGTCTCCTGGGTGGGAATGCACTGGCAGGTTTTACCCGCAAGTCCCAATCGGCTGATATTCAGTATGGTCATAAAACCCATGACCAAGAAAAGAAATACACCTTGTAATTATTTCCTCGTTATCACTGGAGCAGCACGGGATAATTGCAGCAGAACACAGTAACAAGTGAAGGAGTCTTTAGATGGGTAGTTAATGTTGAGTTATGACATGTCCATTGAGTTTAATCATTTGCTCAGTGTGTAATACACTTTGGGGGAAATAGCCATGCTTTATTTCTGTTACTCCAGAGGGGGCAAACAATGTGTTGCTGGCCCTTCTGGCAATGAAGGAGATATAGAGATTTGTAGCCCATTTTTACTAAGTGGTGCTATTCTACAAGACACTTTCCAGTGCTGGAAGACACCATGGGACATATAAAACAAAGCGAAAGTAGTACAATCCTGGTGTCAAAAATGATATATTAAAGGAACAAATCCCATTCAAATCAATAGTTTTTTTTTCTTCTTGTATACATCTGTTGCAGGGTTTTTTGCCCCTCAATTGCACAACTTTTCCCTGGATACATAGGCCTCCTTATGGCTTTTTCACGTCACTAAGGCGTCTTGCAGTGCAGGCAAGGGGTCGTATGGAATAGCATGGCTTGGTAAATATGGCCATTTACTAAAGTCTGAAGGCAGCAAAACCGCGTTAAAAATCCATGCAGAATCAGCTCCATATTAATCATAGAAAATAAAGGAAGACGTACCTTGCTGCCCGAGGTCACACAGGACAAGGGTAAGTGGCTAAGGTTGGAATCAAACTTGCGCTGATTGAGACAGTATTGCTGATGCACTGGAGAAGTTATAGGCAGGAATTGTTTTTAATGGACCTGTAAGAAAGTCCACAGATGTGATTGTGTGTCCAAGCCTCCCGAGTCTTCTTCATGTGAACATCCATTGTTGGTAATAGGAAACAAAATCCATACTAACGTTAGAAGGTTTACTGATGACTGTCAGTGGATGTATAATGACAGTACTCCAAGGTACAAGGATCAACATTTCGGTCCCAGTGTGGACTAGAAGTAGGGTTGCCAGGTGACTTCTCCAAAAATACCTGACACAATGGTGAAAGTTGTGATGCGCTCGAGACACACACACACACACACACCTCTTCATGCCGTTTCCTCCTCTCATTGGCCCCACCCCCAGGCTCCTGACACCACCTGATTGATTGGCTGCATTACCGAGCAGCAGCCAGAGTTGAGGAAGCTGCCCAGCCCCCTAGCAACAGGCCTGCTCTCTCCCTGCTCAGGGAAATCCCACAGCCCTCAAAGGCAGTCAGGTCACTATGTCCAGAGCAGGTAATACTGGACACATACTGGACATGTATTACCTCTAATTTTTCTACTGGATAGTGTCCAAATACAGAACAGTCTGGCTCAATACTGGACACCTGGCAACCCTAACAGGTGGTCCACACTAGGGCCAGAATGTTGATTTGTACTTTTGCACTACTAAAACATTTTTTTGTCAAGACCACTAGAGTCCCGTCTTTCTTTCCAGAATCTGATATACCCCCAACTCGCCGAGCTTTCTGAGCACCCTTGGCTGCTCTTCCCCGTAATTATGAGTGCACCTACCCTCTCCTTTATCAGTGGATGTATAAACACATTAAGCAGAGGCAATGGGAGTTTACTTGATAACGTTTTATATAAATTATTTATTTATACAATGTGTTACCAGGAAGTAATACATTGAGAGTTACCTCTCGTTTTCAAGTATCTCCTGGGCATAGAGTTAAGATGACAAATAATACATGGTTACAAATACATAGTTACATACAGTAAGTGAACAGGGTATACATTACATACAAGACATAGCGTGCACAGCAAGAGATAATATATATTATAGGCGTATATAACAGTTACAGACCAGATTAAAATGTGAGACAGTCTTAGTTTTGAAAGAACTTAGACTGGTGGTGGCTGTGAGAGTCTCCGGTAGATTGTTCCAGTTTTGGGGTGCACGGTAAGAGAAGGAGGAGCGGCCGGATACTTTGCTGAGCCTTGGGACCATGAACAGTCTCTTGGAGTCAGATCTCAGATGATAATTGCTGCATGTGGTAGGGGTGAGGAGCTTGTTCGGATAGATGGGTAGCTTGCCCAGAAAGTATTTGAATGCAAGAAAGGAAAAATTAATTTTTCGCCTAGACTCAAGTGATGACCAATCTAGTTCTTTAAGCATTTCGCAGTGATGTGTGTTGTAGTTGCATTGGAGAACAAAACGGCATATTGAATTTGAGGGTATCAAGTTTGCTAAGGTGGGTTTGGGGTGCCGAGCCGTATACTATGTCCCCATAGTCGATAATTAGCATTAGCATCTGCTGTGCGATACGCTTTCTGACCAGCAGACTTAGGGAGGATTTGTTCCTGTAAAGTACACCTAGTTTGGCATAGGTTTTGAATGTCAAGGTATCAATGTGCATCCCAAATGTTAAATGGGAGACAAACCATATGCACAAGTATTTAAAACTAGTAACAGGAGTTAGGGTGGTGTTAGCATTGGTTCTGATCTGGGGCTAAGTCATTGGAAGCTTAAAACAATTAGCCTTGGTCCTAAATACCATTGTTACAGTCTTGTCAGTGTTTAAAAACAGTTTGTTTTGGGAAATCCAATTTTCAAGTCTCAAAAAGTCAGATTGAAGTATGTTTTCAAAGTCGGAGAGGCTATGGCTGTGTGCATATAAGATTGTCTCATCTGAATACAAGTACATGTGTATTGAAGCTCCCTTACAAGCTGTAGGAAGATCATTGATGAACACCGAGAAGAGTAGGGGTCCCAGAACAGAGCCTTGCAGGACACCACAGGTGATATACAAGGGGTTGGAGTTAGGGCCTGAGATGGACACATGTTGGGATCTACCTGATAGGTAGGAAGGAAACCAGTTTAAAGCATGTTTCCCTATTCCAGAGTATGATAACCTGGTATCAAAAGCCTTTGCAAAATCTAGGAATACTGCACCAGTGAGTTGTCCCCGTTCCATTCCATACTGGATTTCATTGCAAACTTTTAGCAGGGTAGTTACCGTGAAGTGTTTAGGGTTAAAGCCTGATTGGAATTGGCTAGGGAAATTTGTCTTTGTGTAGTAGTCGCTTAATTGGGAGTGAACACATTATTCCATGACTTTGGATAGTATTGGGAGAAGAGAGATTGGCATGTAGTTTGAGACAGAGTTTTTGTCCCCACTTTTGAAGATTGGGACAACTCTGGCAGTTTTCCAGGTCTTGGGGATATGGCCTGCAGACAGGATAGAGTTGCCTATGGAAGCAATTGATTTGGCAATGGCTGGGGTACCAAGTCTTAGATTGCAGTAAGTCAGGTCCACATTGGCTGCTTAGTTTTAATTAGAGGAGCGCTTGTGTAATCTCCAGTCCACTAGACGTCTGCCTGGAGCTGAAGTCGGCAATATTTTGCTGATTTGATGGCTCACCATGTGAAATGTTGGCTCTGCAATCTGAGGTCTGTCCTTGGGCAAGACATTGGGCGGCTGGAAACAGGGACTTTGGAGTTTTGCATGACGGCCTTTCTTATCAGTCACTTTACAAGCTGAACACACTCCAAACTGGGGAAACCAGATCCATTTGGAAGCTCAATGTTTGATTAATGATCTGCATTAAACCCAGGAAAATGGCTTACAGGCTTCAGAGAGCAGAAGTGGATTATCAAAGCATTCTTTACCAGCTACTGAGGGAGCTAAGGTGCTGTGTGCTCATGAGAAAAGACCTATGTGTGCTGACATTTTAAACAGTCTAGTCACTTGTCTTAAAGCTGAAGTCCCTTCTGATCAATTTTAAAGCACACATTTAACCTTGATGTCACCACTTTTAAAAAGCAGCGGTACCCTGGTTTCTAGGCATTCTAAACCAGTTTAACATTCGGAGTAAGGAATATTTCCCTAAAGCTTTAAAAATAAAGTGTAATTACAAGCAGTAGCACTGCCAAACTATCACCGTTCCAGAACGGCCCTTCAGTTAAACCTATTTATGCTGTTTACAAGAATTCTTTCCTTTATTTCTTTGCTGAGACTCCCTAGTAAATCCACAGGTTTTTATCCCAAATGTAAAAAGCGGCATCTCCTACTGACAGAAAAATGGGCAAGAGGCCAATAGAATTAAATGCCTATATTTTGTTTCGAATTAACACTATTCAGAATATTTTGACCAACAATGTTTTTTTACAGTAACTCCAACATTAGATAATAATTACAGCAAAGTGTTACTTTCTCCTTATAACGTGTATAACACCCACTCAAGACTGCAAACTTATCTCACTAAAAATACCTTCATTAAAAACAACCTCCCCTGTGGTCAGTTGCCAGGAGTGTCCACTGATGAGGCTGCCAGGGGATTTTAAAATGGCAGCTATAGGACGCCTTCCGATGTCCGCAGAAGAACAGGTTACCGTGCAGTCGTTCTGTGACAATAAGTTTTGTTGGTCTGCCGTTTCCCGGGGAGCTGCTTTCTAAACCATTTACCGCATGGGTACCTGCAATGCAGAGGAAGGAAAAGGATTGTTAAATAATAAAGAAGTGTTTCGGAAAAGTATTCAGGGGGGGCACGGCTCCTGTCACGCCGCCGCTTAACCCCATCAGTGCTGAAGTCCGCCGCACTAAATGCAGTCAGACAGAGAGCATAGGTGGAAATGTGGCAGTGTTTACTGGTACACTGTCGCCCTTCAGCACAACGATCAGGGCGCTTTCAAGTCGATTGTTTCATATCCTGTGGGTAATGTATTACTTCTTGGAACACTAGAGCTGAACCACATGTGGAATGTTTTGACTCTTTACAGATGTTGGGCTCTGCTCTGCCATGCAGTAGTGAGGAGGGGGGGGGGAGGGGAAGAGAGCTGGAACTTGTTATACACATTCTGACAGTTAATACTCCCCAATGCTGCTTTTCATGGACACATCAATCAGTGCCACTTAAAAAATTATATAGACACTAGCTGAGAGCCCCGGCGTTGCCCGGGATGTTTGTGGTGTGGGTGTGGCATTTGGGTGAGGAGTGGTCAACGCGGCCCATGTGCGGTGGTAGTGCTGCTGTGGCTGTACTGATGGTGATTGTATCGGTGTGCTGATTTTGGAGGGTTTGGTGCTGATGTGGGGGTGCGGATGTGGGGGTGCGGATGTGGGTGTGCCGATGGGGGAGGTGCAAAGGTGCCGATGTGTGGGTGCTGATGGTGTTGATGGGGGCTGGGAATGGTGGGGAGCCGAGAATGCCAGTGTGCTGGGGGGGCATGGGATAGCGGTGTGCTGATGTGGTTTTGCTGGGGATAGTGTGTGTGTGTGTATACGTGTGTGTGTATACACACGTGTGTGTGTATACACGTGTGTGTGTATACATGTTTGTGTGTGTGTATACATGTTTGTGTGTATACATTGTATGTGTGTGTGTGTGTATACATGTGTACGTGTGTGTGTGTGTATACACATGTGTGTGTATACACATGTGTGTATAGACGTGTATACACATGTGTGTGTAGACATTGTGTGTATGTATATATTGTGTGTGTGTGTATACATGTGTACGTGTGTGTATACACATGTGTGTATACACATGTGTATACACATGTGTGTATACATGTTTGTGTGTGTCTATACATGTTTGTGTGTATACATAGTATGTGTGTGTGTGTGTGTGTACATGTGTGTGTGTGTACATTTGTGTGTGTATACATTTGTGTGTGTGTATACATGTTTGTGTGTGTGTATACATGTTTGTGTGTGTGTATACGTGTGTGTATACATGTGTGTGTATACACGTGTGTGTGTGTGTGTGTATACATGTGTGTGTGTATACAGTATGTGTACATGTGCGTGTGTGTATGTCTCCATGTGTGTGTATACACATGTGTATATACACGTGTGTATACATGTTTGTGTGTATACATAGTATGTGTGTGTGTGTGTGTATACATGTGTGTGTGTACATTTGTGTGTATACATGTTTGTGTGTGTATACACGTGTGTATGTGTGTGTGTGTGTGTATACATGTGTGTGTGTATACATTATGTGTATGTATACATGTGTGTGTGTGTGTGTGTGTGTACATGTGCGTGTGTGTATGTCTCCATGTGTGTGTGTATGTCTCCATGTGTGTGTGTACGTGTACATGTGTGTGAGTATACGTGTACATGTGTGTGTGTGTACGTGTCTACGTGTACATGTGTGTGTGTGTCTACGTGTACATGTGTGTGTGTCTACGTGCGTGTGTATACGTGTGTGGGTGTCTACGTGTGTGTCTACGTGTGTGTGTGTATACGTGTGTGTGCGTATACGTGTGTGTGTCTACGTGTGTGTGTGTGTCTACGTGTGTGTGCGTATACCGTGTGTGTGTGTGTCTACGTCTGTGTGTGTTTGTACGTGTGTGTTTGTACGTGTGTGTGTGTCTACGTGTGTGTGTGTGTGTGTATACGTGTGTGTACGTGTGTG
This sequence comes from Ascaphus truei, assembly GCF_040206685.1. Classification (NCBI taxonomy): domain Eukaryota; kingdom Metazoa; phylum Chordata; class Amphibia; order Anura; family Ascaphidae; genus Ascaphus; species Ascaphus truei. The sequence continues at coordinate 31,149,912 of NC_134499.1, forward strand.
TGTGTGTGTGTAAACGTGTGTGTCTGTGTGTATACGTGTGTGTCTGTGTGTATACGTGTGTGTCTGTGTGTATACGTGTGTGTCTGTGTGTATACGTGTGTGTCTGTGTGTATACGTGTGTGTGTGTGTATACGTGTGTGTGTGTGTGTGTGTATAGGTGTGTGTGTGTGTATAGGTGTGTGTCTGTGTGTATAGGTGTGTCTGTGTGTCTACGTGTGTCTGTGTGTCTACGTGTTTCTTTGTGTCTACGTGTGTCTGTGTGTCTACGTGTGTCTGTGTGTCTACGTGTGTCTGTGTGTCTACGTGTGCCTGTGTGTATACGTGTGTGTGTGTATACGTGTGTCTGTATAGGTGTGTGTGTGTGTGTGTGTACGTGTGTGTCTGTCTACGTGTGTGTGTGTCTGTCTACATGTGTGTGTGTGTCTACATGTGTGTGTGTGTGGACGTGTGTGTGTGCCTACATGTGTGTGTGTGTGTGTGTGTGCCTACATGTGTGTGTGTGCGCCTACATGTGTGTGTGTGTGTGGTCTCTGTGTGTGTGTGTCTCTGTGTATGTGTATGTGTATGTGTATATATATATATATATATATATATATATATATATATATATATACATACATACACATACACATACACAGAGACACACACACACAGAGACCACACACACACACACATGTAGGCGCACACACATATATATATAGTGTGTGTGTGTGTATGGAGGGTTGAGGCTGGCAATGAAGGAATGGGGGGGTGTGGGGGGAGAGCTGCTTACCTTGCAGTCGGCAGCATGTTCCTCGAGGTGAGGCCTCCTGCAGGGCGGGAGGGCGGGAGGGCGGGAGCCCCCCCGGCAGGGCGGGAGCCCCCCCACTGCCCTCCGGCTCGAGGTGAGGCCTCCTGCAGGGCGGGAGCCCCCCCCGCTGCCTCCGGCTCGAGGTGAGGCCTCCTGCAGGGCGGGATCCCCCCGCTGCCCTCCGGCTCGAGGTGAGGCCTCCTGCAGGGCGGGAGCCCCCCCGCTGGCCTCCGGCTCGAGGTGAGGCCTCCTGCAGGGCGGGAGCCCCCCCCGCAGCCCCCCGGCTCGAGGTGAGGCCTCCTGCAGGGCGGGAGCCCCCCCGCTGCCCACCGGCTCGAGGTGAAGCCTCCTGCAGGGCGGGAGCCCCCCCGCTGCCCTCCGGCTCGAGGTGAGGCCTCCTGCAGGGTGGGAGCCCCCCCGCTCGAGGTGAGGCGACGGTGCCGAGGAGCGTTGCAGGCGGCGCCGGGTAGGCTGGTCTTTGCTGTGAGGGGGGTGGGAGAGGTGAGCCGGTGCCGAGGAGCGTGCGGCGAGGCCCGTGGGTATGCTGCCTCACCCATCCGGCCGTTCCCACGTGGATGTGAGGCGGGAGGCAGCGTGTTTGGCCGCTCCCCCGCGTGTGTCCCGGGCGCTCGCTCCGCTCCCCCGCTGACTGTAGCGGCGCCGGGGTGTGAGCTTGGGGGGGGGGGTGTGAGCTTGGGGGGGGGGTAAGCTTGGGGGGGGGTGAGGTGTGTGTGTGTGTGTGTGTGTGTGTGTGTGTGTGTGTGTTTTTTTTTGGTTTTTTTTGTGGACCTTTGGCCCGTCACTCCGCCTCAGGGGCGGGCCAAGGGGGTGGTGTGAGTGTGTGAGGCCAATGAGAGGTGTGCGGGGGCGGGCGGCCCAAGGGACCAATGAGATTGCCGCTAGGGACACCGGACATCCAGGCAGGCAAACATACAGTGCTTTCACTAATATAGTATCTTATACTATACTAGCTGAGAGACCCGGCGTTGCCCGGGATGTAATGTTCCCGTTCCTCTCTCTCCTCCCCCCTCTCTCTGTTTGTCCCCCATTCACATCAATCCAGTCCCCCCCCCTCCCTCCCTCCTTTACAGCTTCATGTAGCGTGTGTGCGTCAGTCACTGTGTGTTTGCTCGCGCGTCAGTGAGTCTGAGGCAGAAACACAAACACACACAGACTGACTGACGCACACACAGTCAGTGTGTGCCTCAGTCAGTGTGTGCGTGCGTCAGTCAGGCTTTGTGTGCGCGTCAGTCAGTGTGTGCGTGCGTGCGGCAGTCAGTCAGTGTGTGCGCGCGGGGCGTCAAAGGCAGGGGGGGCGTCAAAGGGAGGGGGGGGGCGTCAAAGGGAGGGGGGGGGCGTCAAAGGGAGGGGGGGGGCGTCAAAGGGAGGGGGGGGGGGGCGTCAAAGGGAGGGGGGGGGGGGCGTCAAAGGGAGGGGGGGGGGGCGTCAAAGGGAGGGGGGGGGGGCGTCAAAGGGAGGGGGGGGGCGTCAAAGGGAGGGGGGGGGGCGTCAAAGGGAGGGGGGGGGGCGTCAAAGGGAGGGGGGGGGGGGCGTCAAAGGGAGGGGGGGGGGGCGTCAAAGGGAGGGGGGGGGGCGTCAAAGGGAGGGGGGGGGGCGTCAAAGGGAGGGGGGGGCGTCAAAGGGAGGGGGGGGCGTCAAAGGGAGGGGGGGGCGTCAAAGGGAGGGGG
>NC_134499.1:31902186-32042186 GCF_040206685.1 Ascaphus truei
GTTATTGGCCCTGAAGTAGTTATATCAGTGAAACGCGTCGGGTGTTTAAGTGAGGGTCCCTGGTCTGCAGTGTCATCAGCTGTGATCTCTGCCCCCCGCCTCCGTGTGCGACGTCGGTATCCAGAAGCGAAGTCGCGATCGACCCGGAGGAAACAGAATATCGGGCGTCAGCTGCAGGACATCTCCAACATTTCTGACACTGGGTGGTCTTCAGGCTTACTTTTCTATCTCCGTTTGGAGTCGAATACCTTTTTTTTAGAATATCCTTTTATTACATAAAATAACATTATACTATGTCCTGTCCTCCTCTTTTCTATACATTTGTGAGCTATTCTTGTATCTTTGGCCATCTACTGAAGACACGCAGTTTGCCTAAAGAAGTTCTGATTACAGGCATACCCCGCTGTATGGACCTTCAGTTTACGGACCCTCGTAGGGACATATTTACAATAGCACCATTCCCCTGCGTCCGTACGCTCGCTTCCCAAGCACGGCCACTTATTCAGCCCTACAGACCGTTGTGTGATGCGCTGATTCCCCTCGCCCAATTGGAAAACGGCAGCTCACGCATGCGCCTGTGAGTAGGACACAGGCACGTCCTGAACAGCAATACCGGCTCCCTACCCCTACCCAAGTGAAAAAAGGTACTGCTTCCCTTTAAGTACATTTTCGCTTTACATACATGTTCTGGACCCATTGCGTACGTTAATGCCTTGTATGCCTGTATATAACAAACGCTTGAATATCTCTCTCAACACATGCGTGAGATAATACTCATCTTAAATCAACCTAATAATTTAAACAGTACTGAAACAAGAAAGGATTCCCAACACAACAGGTTTAAAACTTAAGCTTTATTAGATATATTTAAATAAATGGCTCCTTAAAGCTGCAGTTCAGGCTCCCGTTTTTTTTTTTTTTTAGTTTGTTTTTTAACTTCAATAGTTTCATGTGGGCAATCTCTACTTACCTAAAAAAAACCTGCATAGCTGCCGGTCAATTCGTTCTCCGTCTATTGATCGGCAAAGTTTGGCGACATCTTTAAATACGGGGATTGTAAATCGTTGCTATAGGAACAAGCATGCTTGTTAAAATAGAATACAAGAAAATTGGTCTTTCAAAGTTGTTGTTTTTTAAAACAGAAAATGCTAAAAGTATTTTTTCTTACTACAGAACTGATTTATTAAAAAAAACACACGTGCAGGATATTGCCTGAACTGCAGCTTTAATACGACGAAAAGAATGTGTATAAAAACAATTAAAAATGTAGGTAGGTGTGTGCATAGAATGGATGCCGATATTATATTTGTAATTCACACAGTAATCTCTTGAATTTACAACTTCAATAAGAGTTTATTTATGATTCCATGTGGAACTATACATGTCAGGAGGGTGAACGCCTGAGGAGGGGGGGGGGTGAGGCCAGATATTAGAAAAACCTAAGAGGGTCCATTTAATAGTATCACCGGCCTCGTGAACTACAGGGATACTTCGCCACCCACAGATATCATTTTCCAGACGTGGATATAGTAATACAAATATCCCACTCTGAGAGTTGGTGTGTAGTTACTTGGGAACTGTATCAGCTCTTGTTTAGAGAGGCACTCCTTTGAAAAGTATCTCACTAAGGAGGTGACTATACAAAGTTACAAGCTGAGTCAGCTGTTGTTTTAGGAGAACACTCCCTCAGTATGACACTATATCTTAGTGCTTGATTACACACTAGTCTAATACAACTGTATTGACAGGATGGGACGGTGCGGAAGCTATTAAACGTCGGACAGGTTGTGGGTCATTAATTAAATGCCTGGGTAAGCAGGTCGGTCTTGTGTCTGTTTTTATAGATCCCAAGAGAGGCCTCCCGCACTGTACTAGGCAGACTGTTCCAAAGAGTGGGAGCAGCGCGGCTTAAAGCTGGGGCGCCAAAGGAAGTCACAGGGATTCTGGGAACTGTTAGGAGCCCTTCACCTGCAGATCCAAGTGAGCGAATAGGAGTGTAGGGAACTAGCAGCTTAGAGCTCTTTATATAGCTGGGACCCTGGTCCTGTAGCCAGTAAGCCCATCTTGGAGTGCGCTATAATAAGGAAGGACACGATATTTAAAGTATTTTTTTCTCCAATAAAAGTGAAATCGTAGTTTTGGAAGTAAGACACGATAGTGATCCTCAGCGACACCCAGCACCATGGTATGTATTACATTGTATAAGTCAGGCATGGCCAACTCCAGTCCTCAACGGCCACCAACAGGTAAGACATCAGAATATCCCTGCTTCAGCACAGGCAGCTCAATCAGTGGCGCTGTCACTCTGACTGGTATGCCATCATGTCACCATGGCTGCCTTATCGCTGCATTACCAAACAGCAACGCCAGGAGGCGCAGTAAGACAAAGTAAAAGGTTTTGTCAGAGAGATTATTATTAATATTATCGTTTATTTGTAAAGCACCAACATATTCCACTGCGCAGTACAAAGGGGGTACAGAGATTTGATGATTACATAAACAGAGTTGCATACAAATAAGGAGACGCAGACACACACAGATACAAAGAGGTAAAGAGGGCCCTGGGTGTGGGAGCTTAGTGAGATAATGTAACAATGAGCGAGTCTGTGAGCGCTGTCTCCTGATTCCTCATTGTATGGGACATACAGAATGAGCTGATGTGAATGGTCTGAGTCCTGGGAGACCCCACGATACTCCGTCTGTATCACTAGGAGATCTAATCCTGACATTACAGCCGTTCCTTTCAATTCTGTGCAGAGCAGCGTGTCTGTAATGTGCAGAGCAGTGTGTCTGTAATGTGCAGAGCAGTGTGTCTGTAATGTGCAGAGCAGCGTGTCTGTAATGTGCAGAGCAGTGTGTGTCTGTAATGTGCAGAGCAGCGTGTCTGTAATGTGCAGAGCAGTGTGTGTCTGTAATGTGCAGAGCAGCGTGTCTGTAATGTGCAGAGCAGCGTGTCTGTAATGTGCAGAGCAGTGTGTGTCTGTAATGTGCAGAGCAGCGTGTCTGTAATGTGCAGAGCAGTGTGTCTGTAATGTGCAGAGCAGTGTGTGTCTGTAATGTGCAGAGCAGTGTGTGTCTGTAATGTGCAGAGCAGCGTGTCTGTAATATGCAGAGCAGCGTGTCTGTAATGTGCAGAGCAGTGTGTGTCTGTAATGTGCAGAGCAGTGTGTGTCTGTAATGTGCAGAGCAGTGTGTCTGTAATGTGCAGAGCAGTGTGTGTCTGTAATGTGCAGAGCAGTGTGTGTCTGTAATGTGCAGAGCAGTGTGTGTCTGTAATGTGCAGAGCAGTGTGTGTCTGTAATGTGCAGAGCAGCGTGTCTGTAATGTGCAGAGCAGCGTGTCTGTAATGTGCAGAGCAGTGTGTGTCTGTAATGTGCAGAGCAGTGTGTGTCTGTAATGTGCAGAGCAGCGTGTCTGTAATATGCAGAGCAGCGTGTCTGTAATGTGCAGAGCAGTGTGTGTCTGTAATGTGCAGAGCAGTGTGTGTCTGTAATGTGCAGAGCAGTGTGTCTGTAATGTGCAGAGCAGTGTGTGTCTGTAATGTGCAGAGCAGTGTGTGTCTGTAATGTGCAGAGCAGTGTGTGTCTGTAATGTGCAGAGCAGTGTGTGTCTGTAATGTGCAGAGCAGTGTCTGTAATGTGCAGAGCAGCGTGTCTGTAATGTGCAGAGCAGAGTGTGTCTGTAATGTGCAGAGCAGTGTGTGTCTGTAATGTGCAGAGCAGCGTGTCTGTATGTGCAGAGCAGTGTGTGTCTGTAATGTGCAGAGCAGTGTGTGTCTGTAATGTACAGAGCAGTGTGTGTCTGTAATGTGCAGAGCAGGGTGTGTCTGTAATGTGCAGAGCAGTGTGTGTCTGTAATGTGCAGAGCAGTGTGTGTCTGTAATGTGCAGAGCAGCGTGTCTGTAATGTGCAGAGCAGTGTGTCTGTAATGTGCAGAGCAGTGTGTGTCTGTAATGTGCAGAGCAGTGTGTGTCTGTAATGTGCAGAGCAGCGTGCCTGTAATGTGCAGAGCAGAGTGTGTCTGTAATGTGCAGAGCAGCGTGCCTGTAATGTGCAGAGCAGTGTGTGTCTGTAATGTGCAGAGCAGTGTGTCTGTAATGTGCAGAGCAGTGTGTGTCTGTAATGTGCAGAGCAGTGTGTGTCTGTAATGTGCAGAGCAGCGTGCCTGTAATGTGCAGAGCAGAGTGTGTCTGTAATGTGCAGAGCAGTGTGTCTGTAATGTGCAGAGCAGCATGTATGTAATGTGCAGAGCAGTGTGTGTCTGTAATGTGCAGAGCAGTGTGTGTCTGTAATGTGCAGAGCAGCGTGTCTGTATGTGCAGAGCAGTGTGTGTCTGTAATGTGCAGAGCAGTGTGTGTCTGTAATGTGCAGAGCAGTGTGTCTGTAATGTGCAGAGCAGTGTGTGTCTGTAATGTGCAGAGCAGTGTGTGTCTGTAATGTGCAGAGCAGCGTGTGTCTGTAATGTGCAGAGCAGTGTGTGTCTGTAATGTGCAGAGCAGTGTGTGTCTGTAATGTGCAGAGCAGCGTGTCTGTATGTGCAGAGCAGTGTGTGTCTGTAATGTGCAGAGCAGCGTGCCTGTAATGTGCAGAGCAGAGTGTGTCTGTAATGTGCAGAGCAGCGTGTCTGTAATGTGCAGAGCAGCGTGTCTGTAATGTGCAGAGCAGAGTGTGTCTGTAATGTGCAGAGCAGTGTGTGTCTGTAATGTGCAGAGCAGCGTGTCTGTATGTGCAGAGCAGTGTGTGTCTGTAATGTGCAGAGCAGTGTGTGTCTGTAATGTGCAGAGCAGTGTGTCTGTAATGTGCAGAGCAGTGTGTGTCTGTAATGTGCAGAGCAGTGTGTGTCTGTAATGTGCAGAGCAGCGTGTCTGTAATGTGCAGAGCAGCATGTATGTAATGTGCAGAGCAGTGTGTCTGTAATGTGCAGAGCAGTGTGTGTCTGTAATGTGCAGAGCAGCGTGTCTGTCTGTGCAGAGCAGTGTGTGTCTGTAATGTGCAGAGCAGTGTGTGTCTGTAATGTGCAGAGCAGTGTGTGTCTGTAATGTGCAGAGCAGCGTGTCTATAATGTGCAGAGCAGCGTATCTGTAATGTGCAGAGCAGTGTGTCTGTAATGTGCAGAGCAGTGTGTCTGTAATGTACAGAGCAGCGTGTCTATAATGTGCAGAGCAGTGTGTGTCTGTAATGTGCAGAGCAGTGTGTCTGTAATGTGCAGAGCAGCGTGTCTATAATGTGCAGAGCAGTGTGTGTCTATAATGTGCAGAGCAGTGTGTGTCTGTAATGTGCAGAGCAGCGTGTCTGTAATGCGCAGAGCAGTGTGTGTCTGTAATGTGCAGAGCAGTGTGTCTGTAATGTGCAGAGCAGCGTGTCTATAATGTGCAGAGCAGCGTGTCTGTAATGTGCAGAGCAGTGTGTCTGTAATGTGCAGAGCAGTGTGTGTCTGTAATGTGCAGAGCAGCGTGTCTGTAATGTGCAGAGCAGCGTGTCTGTAATGTGCAGAGCAGCATGTCTGTAATGTGCAGAGCAGTGTGTGTCTGTAATGTGCAGAGCGTCTCCTACCCTTCCGCGCATACGCAGAATTGCAGTGCCCCGTCCTGCGCATGCACAAACTTGGCTGCTCCCCCTTCTGCGCATGCGCGAACTCAGCCACCACCCTTCTGCGCACGCACAGACACGGCGGCCCCCTTCTCGGTACCACCGTATTGGCGGATCGCCGAGAAGCGAAATGCAGAGAAGCGGGGCCCTTCTGTAATCTATAGCTTATTCATCAGAATAGAATGCTGCATAGATATAGGGACGGTATATAGCATTATTATTAGCAGTATATTCACCCGCCTGAAATATTTTATTGTCAAATTAAAAAAATGATTCTGGTATTTCAGCCCCCTAGCAGCAGCCCTACTCTCTCCTTGCTCAGGGAAATCCCGTGGCCCCCCAAGACGGTCCGATCACTATGTCCAGAGAGGTAATACCGGACAAAAACATGTCCAGTATTACCTCTACATTTTTACTGAACTGAATGTCCAAATACAGGACAGTCCAGTTCAATACCGGACACCTGGCAACCCTAACTCAGGGGGCAGGGTTATGCAGGTTCAAATAGATACGAATAGGTAAAAAATACACACATCTATACATCTCAAAGAGTATATTAACAAACCCCCGGTCATGAGTGCTAGCAGGGAGGTGGTTAACCTCATAGCTCTATCACACATTGCAGTGGGAAGGTGGTCCTGTCGAAAGACGAGTGCTCCCATTTCGTAACCCGAGGGTCCCAAGTCATCTTAAATTTATCGGGTGGCGTCGGTAAGCCAAGCTGTAAATATCTCAACAAAGATGACAGTTTAATGGAAAAGCACTGACATTTAATCACTGAGACTACATTGAAGTTTATGGTAAGTCAGGTAAAATCAGTGAGACTGACCCCCAGTTATCAGTGAGACTGACCCCCAGTTATCAGTGAGACTGACCCCCAGTTATCAGTGAGACTGACCCCCAGTTATCAGTGAGACTGGCCCCCAGTTATCAGTGAGACTGACCCCCCAGTTATCAGTGAGACTGGCCCCCAGTTATCTGTGAGACTGAACCTCCAGTTATCAGTGAGACTGACCCCAAGTTATCAGTGAGACTGGCCCCCAGTTATCTGTGAGACTGACCCCCAGTTATCTGTGAGACTGACCCCCAGTTATCAGTGAGACTGACCCCCAGTTATCTGTGAGACTGAACCTCCAGTTATCAGTGAGACTGACCCCCAGTTATCAGTGAGACTGGCCCCCAGGTATCTGTGAGACTGACCCCCAGTTATCTGTGAGACTGACCCCCAGTTATCAGTGAGACTGACCCCCAGTTATCTGTGAGATAGGCCCACAGTCGGCGGCGAGACTGACCCCCAGTCATCGGTTTGACTGACCCCCAGTCATCGATCAGACTGACCCCCAGTTGTCGGGGGGAGATTGACACATAGTTGTCATGGACACAGACGCCCGGTTATCGGTGAGACTGACCCCCAGTCATCGGTGAGACAGACCCCCAGTTATCAGTGAGACTGACCCCCTGTCATCAGTGAGACTGACCCCCAGTTATCGGTGAGACTGACCCCCAGTTATCGGTGAGACTGACCCCCAGTTATCGGTGAGACTGACCCCCAGTCGTCGGTGAGACTGACACCTAGTTATTGGTGAGACTGACTCCCAATTATCGGTGAAACTGGCCCCCAGTTATTGGTGAGACTGACCCCCAGTTGTCGGTGAGACTGACCCCCAGTTATCGGTGAGACTGTCCCACTGTTATCGGGGAGACTGACCCCCAGTTGTCGTTGAGACTGACCCCCAGTTATCGGTGAGACTGACCTCCAGTCATTGGTCAGACTGACCCCCAGTTATCGGTGAGACTGACCCCCAGTTATCGGTGAGACTGACCTCCAGTCATCGGTCAGACTGACTACCAGTTATCGGTGAGACTGACCACCAGTTATCGGTGAGACTGACCCCCAGTTATCTGTGAGATTGACCCCCAGTCATCGGTGAGACTGACCCCTAGCTGTCGGTGAGACTGACTCCCAGTAATCAGTGAGACTGACCCCCAGTTATCGGTGAGACGACCCCCAGCTATCGGTAAGACTGACCCCCATTCGTCGGCGAGACTGAACCCCAATCGTTGGTGAGACTGACCCCCAGTTATCGGTGAGACTGACCCCCAGTTATCGGAGTGACTGACCCCCAGTTATCGGTAAGAGAGACCCCCAGTAGTCGGTGACACTGACCCCCAGTCGTCAGTGAGACGGTGAGGGGTCCCCTTGCAGCACAGGGTTAATAATGCGGAGCTGTCTGCTCTGCATACTGCAGCCTGTTCAGGAAACTCAGGGTGTGAAGTCGGTGATTTTCTCACCAGCCTCATTTGTCAGGTGTCACCAGGATAAGTGAAAGACATCACCATATACAGTACCAGCCAACGCCTTCTAGGCAACTGTGTTATCTCTGGCTATCTATCCATCTTTCCGTACTGTCTATCAGAGTATCTATCTATCTATCTATCTATCTATCTATCTATCTATCCATCTTTCCGTACTGTCTATCAGAGTATCTATCTATCTATCTCGTGTCTGTGTATCTCTCCATCAATCTGTCCTTCGTACTATTGGTCTCCTGTCGGTCTCTCTGTGGGTGTACCCCAAGGGTATATCCTACGACCTCTTCCCTTTTCTCTCTCAGTCTCTAGGTGACCTTATCACATCTTTTGGGTTCAAATAACACCTCTATGCGGATGACACACACATGAACTTTTCGACCCCTGACCTTACACTGGGCAAGTGTCTGAATGTCTCTATCACCCTGGATGGCCGTTCCGCCGACTCAAGCATAACATGTCAAAGACGGAGCTCCTCATACTTCCTCCCAAGCCTGGCCCTACTGCCCCCTTCTATATTACTGTCAATAGCACTATCATACCCCCTGTATAAGAAGCTCGCTGCCTAGGGATCACATTTGACTCCTCCTCTCACATTCAGTGTCACTATAACCTGTCATTTTTTCCTCCTTAACATTGCAAAGATACACCCTTACCTCTGTAGCCCTACTTCTAAAACTAACGCAGGCCCTCATTCTCTCCCCTGTGGACTATTGTAATGTTCTGCTGTCCGGCCTTCCTGCCTCACACCTGTCTGCCCTACAATCTATCCTAAACGCTGCTGCTAGAATCACTTTACTCTTTCCTCAATCTGTCTCAGCGTCTCCCCTGCTGAAATTCTCCTAATGTTCAAGGCTCTGCTTCTCCTTGCATCTCAGCCCTAATTTCTCGCTACACACCTGCCCGCCTCTTGAGTAATGCCAAAGATGTCTTCTGTCTGCCCCATTTGTATCTAAATCCCTCTCCCACCTAAAACCTCTGTCCCTCACTGCCCCACACCTCGGGATCGTCCTTCCCCACAATATATCCGACTAGCACCCCTCTCTCCACCTTCAAGGCCCGTCTCAGAACTCAACCTCTTTAATGAAGCATTTCAGGAGCTCCAAATTATATATTATTATCCCACCGCAGAGAATAATTCCCTATGCCAAGAAAGGGGGAGAAAGGGGTGGGGGGGGGAGTGTAAACATCGGCACTGACTCCAACAAACCTTCCTCTTTGAACTCCGCAGACCCCCAGCAAATAATGAGAGGTTTTCTGCCCCTGTCCCTGTCTGGGGGAGATGATGGTAATTACAGACTTGCAGTGGGACTCCCACAGACAATGTGGGGTGTCACGGGGTGGGTGTCACGGAGCGTGTCAGGTCTGCGGGAAACAAAAGATTGTATTATATGAGTCAACAAAGCTGTGCAGGGAATCAGCCTGCCACTTTATAGGATGAAAAGGCAATGCCTTTTAATTAACCCTTTTGCTGCCGGAAGGGCCGACGCCACATGGCTTTGCATGTTATCATTGTGCATGGCAGTGAAGAGGTTGAGGATTCCTGAGTAGTCATCGGGCCCGCAGCTCTCAGTACATGTGAAGAAGAGAACTGTGAGGTTTGGAAAGCTCTGTGCATGTGAAGAAGAGACCTGTGAGGTTTGGAAAGCTCTGTACATGTGAAGAAGAGACCTGTGAGGTTTGGAAAGTGCGGCACACAATAGTTTCATCTACATGTGAAGAACTCATGTTGATCCCTAAAAGGTATCACAAGATACACTTCTCCTGCTTCAGGTACTAAGGACAGGCAGATAAATCTCCCAAAAACACGTCTAGCGCAGTTTTACAATCAAAGTTCACAGCCCCTCATCCCGTCTCGGTTACCTGCTAAGGCCTCACTCACTTATAGTGCCGGCGACGCGACCGATGACGTCACCGTCACCATTGTATAAGTTACATTTCAAATTTAGGCCTTGTAGCCAGCGACGTCATAAAGGGGGAAGGCAGAGGCACGGAGAAGCTCTCTGATTGGCCGCAAGGGGAGACCGTCGCCGAAAAAAATCAAATGTCAGTGACTACCAGATTTGCGGTAGCGCTGTCGCTTTGTCGCCGTCGCGCGCACTACAAGCGCCGACGCCGGCGACAATGCATTTGTTTTGACACAACTGTCGCGTCGCCGCACTATAAGCGCAGCCTAAGAAATATCGGTCGTCCTCACTCCGTGTGACTGCGACTTTCTTCCCTCATTAGCTTTGGAAATGGAAAGTTAATTAAAACACGTGGGGGTAGCCGGCTTGGGGTGGGGGGGCTGTGGCTTTGATCCGCCTGGGGATGAGAAATACCTGCTGTTGCACATAAATCTGATATGGAAACGATTTCTGGGGTGAGAGGTTTAACCCAGATCTTTTGAAGATTCCCTCTCATGCCGCTAATTGCCCAAGTCCCTGCCATTAATTGATCGAGCGTCTAATTAGGACCCCACGGAGAAAACGAGGAAGACATCCATGACTAATGATCCCCGATGACCAAAACTCCCCATCGTGCGGCATCGATCAGTGCCGCAACGTGACTTAACCCAATCACTGCCAGAGGGGACTGCAACACAGCACGCTGGCATCAAAGTGTTAATGTGAAGGTCAGGTAATGGCCCCAAAAATCCGTTTTATAATATTTCGTCGCTTTTGACAAAATGTGTATGTAAATAATATTTTTCAAATAATTGCTATTTGTACCCCGGGATATTTTGGATTCTGCTGTTCATGTTATAAGTATATCGCTCTGCGTGTATAAGTATATCGCTCTGCGTGTATAAGTATATCGCTCTGCGTGTATAAGTATATCGCTCTGCGTGTATAAGTATATAGCTCTGCGTGTATAAGTATATCGCTCTGCGTGTATAAGTATATCGCTCTGCGTGTATAAGTATATCGCTCTGCGTGTATAAGTATATCGCTCTGCGTGTATAAGTATATCGCTCTGCGTGTATAAGTATATCGCTCTGCGTGTATAAGTATATCGCTCTGCGTGTATAAGTATATCGCTCTGCGTGTATAAGTATATCGCTCTGCGTGTTATAAGTATATCGCTCTGCGTGTATAAGTATATCGCTCTGTGTGTTAGAGGTATATCGCTCTGCATGTATAAGTATAACGCTCCGAGTGTTAGAGGTATATCGCTCTGCATGTATAAGTAAGGGGTGGGTGAGGGGAGGTGAAGGCCGCTCACTCACCCGTCCGGAAGCTCCCACGTGGATCTGAGGCGGGAGGCAGCTTGTTGTGGCTGCTCCCCCGCTGTGTCCCGGGCACTCGCTCCCCCGCTGACTGTAGCGGCGCCGGGGGGGGGGGGGGGCTGAAAGCGCGGGAAACAGGGAGACACGGGGAGAGGAGGAGGTGCGCGCGGGTGTGGAGGCTGATGTTCGGGGAGGAAGAGGCGGAGGCTCCGGGACCGGCGGGTATGTGAGCCCCACCCCCCGGGTTATACATGCTGCTAATGTACACCCCCCCCCTAGTGTGTGTGTGTGTGTGTGTGTGTGTCCCTGTGTGTGTCCCTGTGTGTGTGTGTGTGTGTTTGTGTCCCTGTGTATCCTTTGGCCCGTCACTCCGCCTCAGGCCAATGAGAGGTGTGCGGGGGCGGCCCAAGGGACCAATGAGATTTCCCCTAGGGACACGGGACATCCAGGCAGGCAGGCAGGCATATAGTGCTTTCAATTATATAGTATAAGATATATATATATATATATATATATATATATTCTAAAATACTTTCCAGATTTATTTTTAAATAGGTGACAATCAGCTGCATGTAACTTCTTAAACATGTCACTGTCCTTGGCTCACGATTGTCCTAGAAGAGACTGGCCTTTTCCATCGGTCCGGCTCATACATCTGAAGTGGGGGCCACATATTTCATTTGACGGACACAAAGTTACAACAGCCTCGTGGTTCTGTAATCAAAGCTAACCGGGGAGCCCCTTCGTTTTCCAGATGCAATCTTTATTACATTATACACAAGCAGTAACAGGACCATGCTGTTTCTATTTACAAAGTAGCAGTCTTCCAATATTAATAGTAAAATAGTTATATACAGAATACACATTTATTTACCGACACCACACAAAAAAAATCTTTATAAAAATAATTTTTCACATTCGTTGAGTTTTATACGCAGGAGAAAGGTGATTATTTATTTCATTTTTTTTTTTTACACGTAAAAAAATTGAATTTACACAACCATTAGATAACACCCAGTGTGTGAGGGAATCGGGTCCCTAAGGACATTGGTGTGAACTCAGAAGGTGCCTGTAGAATGCATAAAGAAAAGGATGGGTTTTGTTTTAGGGTCAGGGGGTGGGTACACAGATTAGGACAGGAACTATTATACTGTATATGGGTCATGAAGAATATCCAGGCTACTGCAATACATGTTCTGCATACAATGTTGTACGAGTGGTTCAGAAAAATACTCCAAAATATATAAAGGTAAGCATGCACTCAGAAATTACAGATACTTGTGGGAGCTGAAACGCAATCAAAGTGCAGCGCCCCAAAATAGTGGGTAATATTTATTTCATCCAACGTTTCGATATAACAGAGCAGATCTTGTGAGTTAAGGTTTGCTGTGTTATACTGGAATGTGGGATGAATAAATACTGACCACGACCATTATTTTGGGGCGCTGCACTTTTTTTGCTTCATTTCGATGCTTCATAAAAATAACACACTATTTGCTTTTCTGCATGCCACTGGTAGTGTACACAGAGTGGTACACAGAGGGATTTTACAGGAACACAAAACTGTCCTGAAGAGCTTGCAATCTAGTTATCTATGGGATAATAAGAAATGTATAGAAACTCTACATTAAAGGGGGAGCTATGGCAGGGGTACTTAATTCCTGCCCTCAAACCCCCAAACAGGTCAGGTTTACAGAATATACCAGCTTCAGCACAGGTGGCTCAAACGGAGTCTCAGATTGAGCCACCTGTGCTGAAGCAGGGATAACATGAAAACCTGACCTGTTGGGGAGTACTTGAGGACTGGAGTTTAGCAGCCCTGAGCTACCGCATAGAAAGAAAAAGATTTCTGAAAGGGATAATATGGAAAGGTGTGTGTGTTTTTATTTAGAGAACTTGTCACAGACATGGAAAATAGCAGCCACAATACAGGGAGACGTGGTACAAAGCAGGGAGAATACAAACAACAAAAGTAAATCTTGGGAGAAATTAATCCCTGCCATCTAATTGCAAATAAATCCTAGGGTGGTATACAGAGGGTTTAACCATGAGATCTGAATATAAAAACTATAGATTGAGCTGTAGGTAATAAGAATATGGTTATAGCAAAAACAATATGAACTGTGAACAAGGAATGTGCTGCGCTATTCAAACGATATAATAAATAATATATCTAAAGTGTATGTGAAAATGATGTGATGGCGTGAAAGTTACGTGCCCTAAAAATCACTTAAACTTAATTGTTGTAGTGTGATCGTGCGGCTGCCAATAAGTAACTCTGACTACCCTAGTCAGATGTGATACTGTGGAAAAAAGAGTGTTAGTGTGTGGCGGCTAGTGTGTAGCAATACTTCATGTGATTACAAAGTGTGACAAATGAATCAATCTTATAATAAATACAACCATATGCAGTGTCCTTTTGGCTTATTAATCCAAATTAGTCCAATGAAGAGATAAGTAGGTATTGCGCATAGAATATTATCTTTCACAGGGAGATGCCTTTCGTCACCAACGACCACCTTTGGATTCCTAACAGCGTATCCTCCAGACCCGCTGGGGCGCGGTGATCCTCCGCTGGTCGATGGGCTGCTTACTCGACTCCTTTCCCCTTCTACTTGTATCGGAGCCTCCGCTGTCCTGGACACTCGCTCGCTCTCTCGCGAGAGCCGGTGATCGGAAAAAGCAGGTTCCCGGTATGCTGTGATTGTCTCAGAGTCACTCTCATGGGGAATGAGCGCACGTCCATGCACCTCCGTTCGTCAGGGGTATGTGGTAGAAGCGGCGTAATCCGTGAAACGCGTAGGGTGGAGTTACCATATCCTTGCGCATACGCGAATGGAGGTGCATGGAAGTGCGCTCATTCCCCATAATGAGTGACTCGGAGCCAATCACAGCATACCCGGAACCGGCTTTTTTCTATCACCGGCTCTCGCGAGAGAGCGAGCGAGTGTCCAGGACAGCGGAGGCTCCGATACAAGTAGAAGGGGAAAGGAGCCGAGTAAGCAGCCCATCGACCAGCGGAGGATCAACGCGCCCCAGCGGGTCTGGAGGATAATCGTTGGTGACGAAAGGCAGATCCCTGTGAAAGATATTATTCTATGCGCAATACCTACTTGTGTCTTCATTGGACTAATTTGGATTAATAACCAAAAGGACACTGCATATGGTTGTATTTATTATAAGATTGATTCATTTGTCACACTTTGTAATCACATGCAGTATTGCTACACACTAGCCGCCACACAGCAACACTCTTTTTTTCCACTAAAAATAATATGGTTACTATTGGGTTATGTATGAAGGATTCATGTGAAAGTTAGAGCACAATTTGTAGCTACAGTGAGTTCCTCTGCAGGTTATGATACCTTTTAGTGCACGAAGGTTTTGCACAGGTGTTGGGGCACACGAGTTCTCCTTCAGGAAGAGACTTGTATGGTGTTGGTAGATTCTTGAGAAACCTCCAGACTGATCCAATAAAAGGAATTACAGCCTTCGATGAATGCAGTGTAAAAACAGCTTATACCAGGTGAGCTATAGAGGGGTAAATGTAATTAATGTAACAATCCTAAACTCTTCCCAACTGGCTCAGTATGGAATATTTTACTGTCTAAGTGTTTCACCTGTACATTGTACTGCGTTACAGAAGATGTCGGTACCATATATACATACTGTACTAGTAATAAAGGGAGTAGGATAATGCACAGGGGTTTAACAGTTGAATAAATAGATATGGGTTTAATAAGTTTGCTCTCCCACAGTGAAGGGGATAATAGAGTTGCTACTGGTCTCTAGCTTGCCTTTGGACACAGGGTGGTCACTCCTGGGCTGCGGTGACCTCCCCCTCCCATGCTGCCCTCCTGCCGGGGTGCTGCCTCTTCTCCTCCAGCCTGCCTCTGCTCACGTTGTCCAGAAGCTCCAGGAGAAGCCCTCCCCTGCTGCAGTTGAAGGGGTCTGACCCCTCGCAGGGGGGCAGGTAGTCAAAGCTCTCCGATTCCAGGTACCTCTTGCCGGGGTGCTGACGCTTCTCCACATCCTGGGGGTCTCCAAGCTCCATGCCTTCCTCCTCCCACCCTCTCTTGCCTGGGTGCTGCCGTTTGCTGTAAGGCAGGTTTCTCTTCCCAGGGTGCTGCCTCTTGGAGACTTCGGGTAGGAAGCCCAGAGAAGGGCTGAAGTTATCCGAGTACTGGTCACCCTGGGGAGATCTCCTCCCTGGGTGCTGCCTCTTCTGGGGCTCCAAGTAAAGGGCTTCCTCTGCCTCCTCTCTCCTTCCTGGGTGCTGCCTTTTCTCCACTTCCTCCTGCTGCCTTTTCCCTGGGTGCTGACGCTTGGAGATCCAGTCCAGAGCTGGGGGGTCCAGTTCTGCACAAAGAACAAAGCCTAGGGGTCAGTAGGGGAGTCCTGACAAGGGGGTACCACAGATGTCAACTTCCCAGCACAGACATCTGTGAGATTTGGGGGCATTATAATGTTAAGGGTCTCATTTTTATCAGTGTGCCCCATTAAATTCTATGAGAAGCTGAGGCTAAAATCAGTGAGACTGACCCGCAAATCTGCGAGATCAGCTTAATAATTGTTCATCTCATATCCTCATTTGTTTGTCACAGAAAAAGACTCACATTTCACCGTGTCTCATCCTGCAATGTAAGGATGCACATGTAAGGAAGAATATGGGATATTATTTGAATCCCTACAAAGTAATGCCTCTCTGGCAGTGAAGGGGTTAAAAGGCGAGAGGTCACTGGGTGTACACATGAGATGTCTTTCTATGGAAAAGACTTGTGAGGCGTGGACAGTATTATCTCACTGTTTCTAAACGTCCTTTGCATGATCGCACTCACCCTTGAGACCCTTTCTACGCTCTTCCAGCCACAGACATGTTAGTAAATATTGTATATTTTTTATCTGATAAATATGTTTTTGCCCTGGCTGCAGTGGAAGCGCTGTATGCTAAGAGATAATGGGGCAGAGCAGGGCTGTAGACCTGTCTGAGACATGTGAACGTGCTCACAAGTTACATTTCTAGCCACCAAGGTGAATCATTTCAGTCCTGCCCCTAGCTCCCCCCTGTTCAGCATTGAGACCCTTATTTTGTAAACTGCGATCTGGCTGATTGACCTCCATGTTGCATTCTGAGTGTTTGTGCCGGATCAGTAATATTGCACCTTACAGAATAAGGGCCTTGGGGGATTATTCTGTACCAAGGGCGGCCAACTCCAGTCCTCAGGGGTCACCAACAGGTCCGGTTTTCAGGATATCCCTACTTCAGCACATATGGCTCAATTAGTGACACCGTCTTAGGCTGCGCTTATAGTGCCGACGACAGCGATGCAACTTTGCGTCAAAACAAATGCGTTGCCGCTGTCGTGTGCTCTTATAGTAAGCGTGACGGCTTGGACGCGATCGCTGGAAGTCATCTCAATTTGATTTTTCCAGCAATCGTAGCCTGACGTCGCCGTCACCGGCACTAGAAGCGTAACCTGTGCTGATGCTGGGATATCCTTAAAACCTGTCCTGTTGGGCGGTTTTGAGGACTGGAGATGGCCGCCCCTGTTCTATACCGGAAGCCGCGGTCATTCAGGTCATTTTCACACGACATTCTAAATTGACATCATTGGGGGATTTGGGGCAAAAATTTCCCATTCTGCCACTTTGGGGGAGATAGATCAATACATCATTTGTGTGGCTCTCTGAGGTGAAGAGAGCAGGGGGATTCTGTAAGATTGGGGGTGGTGCTCTGCCACTTTGTTAGCCCCTCTCCTGACAGGTCTGTCACACATTGCTTTGCGTGCTATTGGTATATTGCTTAACCCAGGCTGTGGGCCTCTGTTGTATCAGTGCCCTCCTGGTACACAGCGCACCTCTGTCACTCTGCCCCTCCTCTTCCATCCTCCTGAGGAAGCTGCGAACCAGGGTTCCTTTGGCTCTCTGCAGGATGTTGCTCAGGTCTGTGCTGTCCCCGGGGAGGGTCTCCTCCTCCTCCTCTGGCAGAGATTGCTCCTGTGTCCCTGCCAGGTGTGACAAAGCTGCCCAGAGGAGCAGCAGCCACCAAGTCATCGCTGCTGCCAGGGAGGGACAGAGAATTAAATGACCACCACAGAAAAAAAACAGAAACATACTAATACTAAAATACTCCTATTAGTTAACCCTTCATAGCAGGATATCAATAACGTGTAAATCAATATGTCCCTGGCCATCCGGCAATGAAATAGTTATTTTGCTTCTTTTTATTTGTTCTTAGAAAGATCCCGATTTGCATTTAATTAATACACATTAAAATAATTATATACAAAAACCTCTCTCCAGGAAAGCTCTGTACACTATAATTCCATATATGAAGACCTCATGAAGGTGCCTAAAAGGGGTCACAAGCAGTGATAACTTTAAGGATATTCTGACAATATTTCAGACTTTACCAACCAAACATCTTCATATGTTGCACTGTATATCAGAATTTGTTTGAAGATATTATTTTGATTTCACAGCTCTAAAGTGCCGAGCTCAAATAAATAAAACTAATAGTTTTGGGTGATGCTGCGTGAGAATCTGGAGGTTTCTGCTCCGATTTTTATATTGTTTGCCCCCTCAAAAAGATGGGACAGGAGCAAGAAATTACACGAAAAGAGTAGCGCTCCAAAATAGTGGTCAAGTGGTTAATATTTATTCATACCCAGTCTTCATAAGCGCAACAGCCAAACCCACTGCATTATATATATATATATAATCAAAAACAAATAGATGATACAGTTCTGTGACTAACTAAATGCTTTTATTTGTGCGAGCTTTCGATATAAACTGATCTCTTCTTCCGACGATGTTACAATGAATAAAGCAAGCAAGGTTTGTTAAAACAGTGCATCTTATAAACAGTGCATCTTAAAAAAAGTGCATCTTAAAAACAGTACATCTTTGAATGTTATCTGTGACTGAAACCTATTTGCCCCCCCTGTGCTGTATGCGATTTATGACTTAAGGTGTTAAATGGTCCCTAAATGTTAGTGATATAAGAGTATGCGTGTGTATGTATGTATGTATGTATGTATGTGTGTGTGTGTGTGTGTATATATATATATAACCAGCACAGATAACATTCCAAGAGACACTGTTTTTAAGTATACCCTTGCTTCATTCATTGTAACATCGCCGGAAGAAGAGATCAGTGTATCTCGAAAGCTCGCACAAATAAAAGCATTTTGTTAGCCACAGAACGGTATCATCTATTTATTTTTTGATTATATATATATATATATATACACACACACATACACTCTTAGCAGGTCCCACACTACCAATATTATACTGTCATTTCTATTTCTTCCACTATATAGCGAGAAGAGGAAACAAAAACTCCACTATAGCCCCCAGCATGGGAAACGTGATGTACGCAGTGCCCAAAGGGTTAACATTAAGAAGCACACTATGTGCTATGTATGAGCTACAGTGCAATTAAACTGGTTAACAAAACAGACGTGCCCTGATACAGATAGTGATGTGCTGGCAGGCTTGAAATTTTTTGGCCAAACGATTTAAATGACCCATATTTATGAGAAGAACAAACAGACAAAAACAGATAGTAATGAGCGAAATAATTTGTCTTATTGGCTGTAACATTGGGGCTTCTTTGTCTATTGCCAGATTTATTCATCCCCAGGGGTGGTGTTAGGGTTCTTGGGGCCCCGGGCAAGAGAGCCATTGGGGACCCTTATAGGTTTGAATTTGATGACCTATAATCAACTTAGCAAGTCAGGGATTTCTGATTTAAACGTCACTTTACCCTGCGGGTGAAGCGACAGTGAAAGTATCATAATACATTCAGTGTAATTACTATTTCTTACAGCTGGAGTGAAGGATATTACAATTTACATAATACATGTAATGTTATATCAACACCGCACTCTAATATCAACACTGCACACTAATATCAACACCGCACTCTAATATCAACACCGCACTCTAATATCAACACTGCACTCTAATATCAACACTGCACTCTAATATCAACACCGCACTCTAAACGTTAAATAGTTATAAAAGATTTTGTAAGGTAGTAGTTAAAACCCATCTTAACTTCTTAACTTCTTCACCCAAACCATTTGCAGAATTTGGGGGCTCCCTACAGTGTGGGGTCCAGGGCAGTTGCCCAGTTTGCCCTTGCCTAAGGCGACAGTTGATCCAACGTTTCGTTCAGACCTTTCTCAACCGTCATCTGAAACATTGGATGAATAAATATTAACCACTTGACCACTCGTTCTGAGTTCTACTCTTTTGGTTTAATTTCTACAGGATTTCACCATTGAGTTTCAGCGCCTGAAAGAATCTTTCATTTCTGAGCACACATATACTGCTATGTATTTGGGACGGGAATTAGAAGCTCCCGCTGCAAAGAGAATAAACGCCACGTCTCTGAACAGGACCGAGTTAGAAATCCCAGCTCCGATGCTTCCAACACACTTCCCTTTTCGGTAATATGAAATATTGGAGTCTGCACCACAAAATAAATAATTGTTTTAATATTAATCAGAATCCGGGATGGAAAAAAAGTGCATAATACACTCAGCAAAAACGAAAACGTAAGCAGTTACATGTATCACTGGGACAGCTCAATGTCCAGCATTGTAAAATAGTACCAAATATACAAATATAAAACATGAAGTGATGTCAAAAAATATCCTACATCTCAAAACAATATATAGAGAGGGGCATTGTACAGCCAGAAATCCTGGCTAAAAATAAAAAGCTCAGTATTAACCCTTCACTGTCAGAGGGTCAAGCAGCGCATGTATATATAGTGCCGTGTTTTTCGACAGGACTTCCTTGGGTACCACGGGCATCTTTAAAGGGTTCCCTGCAATATTCAGGTCATTTGAATATTGTACCAAATGCAAAAGAATTTACAATGCATCTGATCTCATTCGCGTTATTAGAGAGGGTTGGGGTTCTTTACAATGCATCTGACCTCAGATGTGCTATTAGAGAGGGTTGGGGGTTCCTTACAATGCATCTGATCTCAGACGTGCTATTAGAGAGGTTTGGGGTTCCTTACAATGCATCTGCTCTCAGACACGCTATTAGAGAGGGTTGGGGTTCCTTACAATGCATCTGATCACAGACACGTTAACACAAAGGTTTGCATATAATGCATATGATCTCAGATGCATTGTAATGAACTCCAACCCTCTCTAATAGCGAGTCTAAGATCAGATACATTGTAAGGAACCCCAACCCTCTCTAATAGCGCGTCTGAGATCAGATGCATTGTAAGGAACCCCAACCCTCTCTAATAGCGCGTCTGAGATCAGATGCATTATAAGAAACCTCAACCCTCTCTAATAGCGCGTCTGAGATCAGATGCATTATAAGGAACCCCAACCCTCTCTAATAGTGCATCTGAAATCAGATGCATTGTAAGGAACCCCAACCCTCTCTAATAGTGCGCCTGAGATCAGATGCATTGTAAGGAACCCCAACCATCTCTAATAGAGCGTCTGAGATCAGATGCATTGTAAGGAACCCCAACCCTCTCTAATAGCACGTCTGAGATCAGATGCATTATAAACTCTTCTGTATTTGGTACAATTTTCAAATGAGCTGAAAATTGCAGGGGACCCTTTAGGGATGCCCAGGGAACCCTTTAGGGATGCCCGGGGAACCCAAGGGCTCCTGCCAACCCCTGTTGAAAAACACTGTGTTAGAGGTTGTTTAACTGGTGAACTGGGTAAATAAGGCACTTGTTCTGCCTGTCTGAGTCCTAATTATCTGGTAGATCATTGCCTAAATAAGGGAGATGGAGGAGGTTATAGACCGGCTGCTGGGTAAATAGACACTTTGTTTTTATATTGTCTGTATTTACCTTCATACTTTTATCCTCTCAGTTTAATTTGGGCTTGGGAATTAAATTGTAAGCTCTTTGGGGAGACATTCTCTTCTATCAATTCTTGCTTTCATGCCTGGTACTTATCTTTGCATTGTATATATGTCGCTATGTAACTGTTATTTATCAGCACTATAAGTACATAACAGAATAAAGCAGAATTAGGTGGCATTTCACCTGTATATTTGCACTTACTGTATATGCAAAAGTCCCTGTTTACAAACAGGTAAAAACCTCGTTGTGTCTGTGTTATTTCTAATGTGTAACTGGATATAAACTTAATTTCATTTTTGTTACCAAAACAAATCTACTGTAAGCTCACACTTTCTTTCTTGGCTGTGATAACAGATACAGTGATGTCCAGTCACTCTTTACATGTTTATGCATAATTTATATGTTTCAGCCCTCAAACACAAGTTTTAATCTTCCCTTTCAGTCACGATAAAACACATTCCTTCCCTCTTTCTCTGCTGTGTGTATCCGTGTGTATAAATGTGTGTGTGTGTGTGTGTGTGTGTGTGTGTGTGTGTGTGTGTGTGTGTGTGTGTATGCATAAATCTGTGAGTATCTGTGTGTGTGTGCATACATCTGTGTGTGTGTGTGTGTGTGTGTGTGTGTGTGTGTGTGTGTGTGTGTGTGTGTGTGTGTGTGTGTGTGTGTGTGTGTGTGTGTGTGTGTGTGCATAAATCTGTGAGTATCTGTGTGTGTGCATACATCTGTGAGTATCTGTATGTGTGCAGAAATCTGTGTGTACCTGTGTGTGTGCAGAAATCTGTGTGTACCTGTGTGTGTGCAGAAATCTGTGTGTATCTGTGTGTGCGCGTGTGTGCGTGTGTGTGTAGAAATCTGTGTGTACCTGTGTGTGTGCAGAAATCTGTGTTTCTATCTGTGTGTGTGCAGAAATCTGTGTTTCTATCTGTGTGTGTGCAGAAATCTGTGTGTATCTGTATGTGTACATAAATCTATGTGTATCTGTGTGTGTGCAGAAATCTGTGTGTGTACATACATCTGTGTGTATCTGTGTGTGTATATAAATCTGTGTGTGCAGAAATGTTCATAAGAAAAGTTTTGGACAATACAAAGGAGAGTGGGGTGGGGGGGAGGGGGGTGTTACCTGCTGTTTTTCTTTAGGTCTTATTCTCACTCTGCTCCTTTTCTTGGGTCTGTCTCTGCCTCACTTGGGGTTTGATGACTGGGTACAAATGAAAGCAATATCATCCAGCAGAACTCCCTCCCACTGCTCTGCTCTGCTCTGCAGCCTCCCCTATTTATACCATATCTGGACCAATTATGGAAATGTCTGTGATGTAATTTGGGGTATGTCTTCCTTTTTTTTAGTTAAAATATATATCTTTGATGTCAGAAATGCAGCTGTCAGATAGATTTAACCCATTCAGCTGAAGCTGCCAGATGTCTCTAGGTCATTGGGACACAAATAAGCCTTGTATTCTTCTTTTTTATAGTAACAAAAACAGGGGTAAAAATCCAAGAAGGAAAAGGACAGGACTTGGTTCATTAGTCTTAGTGACCTGGAGCCAATTGTATCCTTATCTTCAATAACAGTAAGGCACATTTTGGCACTGTGAGGGTTAATCCATCTCACCAAAAGTGGAACCTGCAAAGCTTTGTTCAAAATATTCCTCTAGCAGCAAAGTGTAGAGATGGGAGAACCTGTCCAAGAGAGACAGAGACAGACAGACAGACAGACACAGCCAGTCAGACAGAGAGATAGACAGACAGACAGAGAGACAGAGAGGCAGAGAGAGACTTTAAATTTAGTAGTGTTTCCAGTTGTGTCTATATATATCCCCTTAAAAGTCCCTCCAAATAAATTAGAGAGACATGCCTTTGTTGAAAAAGGAGCACACCTGAGGTATGCAACAGGGAGATAGCATAAGTCCCATCCCACATTTCCTAAAATAATTTCCATACCAACTATATCGAGTTGATAAGCCCAAGGTACCAACCTAATGACTGGAATAGTGTCGGTCCAGACAGGACTGAAAGTCTAGAACCCACAACCACACATGTTTTCTGAAACACAAGTGAAAACAAGTTGAAGCACAGCAAATAAAGCAGATGCAGAGAGAAAGTAATATATCAAAGTTCTCTCTCTGTCTCTGTCTCTCTCTCTCTAGTTAAAAACATTGTAGTTAGGAAAGGGGTGTGCTGAATGGTGTTTGTGAGTTGGATATTATCATGAGAGGAGGAATTGTATTCCGGCACACTTGGGGTGGCGACTCTCACTGGGGATTTGATTTTGGTTCTAAACATTTTTGGTGTTTTTGCTTTTTCCGGAATTTGATTTATTTTGATTTTGTTTTTTTATTTTAATTAAGGAAAAAACTAAAAAGAAATAAAAAATGCTAAAATAACATTAAGAAGCATGACAAAACTATTGGGGAATTAAAAGAATATACAGTAACTCATCAACTTAAAATAATTAAATAATATCTTTGCCATCCTATTTACCCACCAGAGGTGACCTAACAGTGTTAACCCAACTGGCACTAATATACTGGTATACTATTTACTAGTAGAAAGTAGAGGGTGGTGCTATATCTCTGCTCCCCTATGTTATACAAAATATATATTATATATAGATATAATTAATCCCCTCTGCGCTCATACAGTCTGTCTCTCTGTCACTCTGCACTCATATAGCCAGTCTCTCTGCTGCTCTGCACTCATATAGCCAGTCTCTCTGCTGCTCTGCACTCATATAGCCAGTCTCTCTGCTGCTCTGCACTCATATAGTCTGTCTCGCTTCCGCTCTGCACTAATTTTGAAGTCTGTTCTGCTGTGTCGCTGTCCCACTCTTCTGCTTTCTGTCTCTTTAAATTAATTTGTAATAATAACCCCAATGTATTAATACTTGATCACGGGGCTTGTAGCAATGTCTCTATCTATCTATCTATCTATCTATCTATCTATCTATCTATCTATCTATCGTATCTCCCTGTATCTATCATCTACACATCTATGTATTTATAATTTATATATCTATCATCAGTACATGTATCTATCTATTATCTATCAATCAATCTATATGGGTATATATTTATCTAAGGATGTACAGTATTTATCTAACTAACGGTATCTATCCATCTATCTATCTCATAGCTATCTATCTAACATATATATATATATATATATATCATCTATATCAATCTGTGTATCTATCATTCATCTATATATCTATGTATCTATATATGATCTATATGTCTATCTATGTATCATCTGTATATGTGTCTATATATCTTTAATTTATATATCTATCATGTACTGTATATATTTATCTATCTATTATCGATCAATCTATATGTGTATCTTTATCTAACTGTGAATCTATACCCCCCCCCCCCAACCCCCCTTCCCTGCCGATGCAAAATGGTAGCAGGAGGGAGGGGCATTTTTACAGGGAAGGGGAAATACCGCGAGATCCAAATTGAGTGGGAATCAAAAACGTGCTATTGGTTTCCATTTTGGTGCATGCATTGATAAGTGGGCTCATGATTCAGATTAAACCAAACTGCGATAGTGCCAGGCATTTGGGTTCAGAACCTACAGTAACCGCCCATTCGCAATTCATACACAAATGTAAAAAAAACTAACCTTCACATCTGAAACAGACTCCTCAGTACATGAGAATTGTGTGCTCTCTGTACTGTAACCAATATCTCAACCTGCAGAGACTCTATACCAGGGGTGGGCAACTCCTCAAAGGCCACCAACAGGTCAGGTTTTAAGGATATTCCTGCTTCAGTACAGATGGCTCAAAGGCCACCAACAGGTCAGGTTTTAAGGACATCCCTGCTTCAGCACACATGGCTGAAACATGGATATCCTAAAAACCTGACCTGTTAGGAGGTCTTGAGGACTAGGGGTTGAGAACCTCTGAGCTAAGGGGTTAATAGAGATCACACGCCTGCCAGGGCAGTGGGAGAATTCCTCTGTAGAATTAGTAAAGGTGTGCAAATATATCCCAACATGCTTTGCGAGATTGCAAAATATATGACTTACTTGCATTTCATATTTTCCTGAATTCCTGAATCAAATTACATCAAATGTTGTCAAATTTGCCACTTTGAGAAAATTTAGCAAAAATATAATTATATACGGAATCCTGCTACCTGCTTGGCAATTTTTACTTTGACAAACTCTGCTGCATTGCGTTAGTTTTTCCTGAAAAACACTGGCAAATTTTGCCGGGTTTGTGAACATTTGAATAATATCTCGTTGTTAGACTCTGGAGAAGGAATCAGTGCAGCTTTCAGCTCTGGGGACCCGATCCTCTTAGTAAATAACATGGCCACGATGACGCTGTGGGTTCCTATTGACCTGCGGGGAACAGCGAGATTTGGTGGCCATACAGAATTCCTAGTGGGAGATTTAAATATGTCACTGAAAATTCGTGAGGATCTCGAGAATTAGGGGTCCCTGTAGCTGAAAATGTCGAGGTTCAGCTCCGAAAGACGGTTTTAAATTATGTAAAAGAATCAATAAAACTATGGCCAGACGGGATTACTGCTTTAATATACAATATGAGTATAGGACATGTTACATGGCTGAGTGCTCTCCCTTTATATTACAAGGATGCAGTGCTGGTTTGGTCGCTAGGCAAACTGGGCAGTAGCCTAGTGTGGGCATAATTTTGGGGGTACCAAGTTGTGCCGCTCCAGGTGAACATCTAGTTTGGCTAGTGGCCAAAAATGGATCAGGAGGAGTGAGAGAGAGAATGGGGGTGAGAAAGAATGGGGGGGGGGGCGAGCACGAGAGAGAATGGGGGGTAAAGGAGAGAATGGGGGTTCACGGTGAGAGAGAATCTGGGGGTGAGGGAGCGAGAATGGCGGGCTGAGGGAGAGAGTGGCGGGGTTTAGGTAGAGAGAGAATGGGGGGCTGAGGGAGAGAGTGGGGGTTAGAGAGATAATTGGGGAGGGATACGAGGGTGTGTGTGATGTGCATTTCTTCGAGTACATATGCTGTGAAAAGTGAAAGTTAATGTGTGGTGGGGGATGCAAGGCTGTAGGTTTGCCTAGGGCACCTCATAACCTTGCACCAGCCCTGAGGGTACACCCTGTGTATAATAGTGCACCAGTGTTACCCATTTCATTGCAGAAGGATCCTTGAACACGCATGGCAAAGTAAAGCTTGGCCCTCCTGCACTCGCGATGTTAATGATAGGGGAGAAGAGGTGTCACTAAATGAGACCCAGAGGTGTAGCTGAAGGATGCTCTGTGCCTGACAAACAAGCTCTGGGGTTTGGAAGGACAGTGGGAGGTTGATAGGTGAGGAGTCTGCACCTGCTGATTGGAGAGGCCGCTGTCCATGGTGCTGAACCCTATCAAACGCCCAGCAAGTCAGGTCTAGTCTGCTACATGAACAGCTCGCAGCCCGAGTTCAGCCATCACTAGCAAAGTGCAGGGTCTGTAACAAGGGGGAGGCGGTAACTACCCCTCAGAGAATATTCTAGGCTAGGGGATGGGAAAAGTAGGCAAATGCCCCCAATAAAGTACAATTGGGGTCAGAAAACAGCGTTTCTTCTCATTTTCATCTGTGCTAAGAACTCTCTTGTGCAGTAGTATGTGTAACAAACATGAACTTCGATAATTTCATAGACCCAATTATCTTAACCTCTTCAGTGTTGGAGCAGCAGAAGCCTTGCCAGCACTGATAGGGTTAACGTGTGGGGGAGGAATGTGGAGTCAGTCACACGTGCTTGCTGAACACATCCTCAGGATGGGAGGGAGCGTGTTTTGTCTCAATTCAATTTCTTTCATTTTCAATAGAAAATATTAACCCCTCTGTTACAGGCTTCCCTGGCTCCAAAAGCGTTACATTTAATCCTGATAAAACAGATGCTATTGCGGCAGATTTTTAAAATGTATTTATTTTAACCTATTCTGCACAGGAAGCGAGTTTCATTATCAAAGGGGGTTAACAATTTTCCACACGTAGGCTACGCTTCTAGTGCCGGCGACGTCAGGCTACGGTCGCTGGAAAAATCAAATTGAGATGACTTACAGCGATCGCAACCAAGCCGTCGCTCCGTCACACCGTCGCGCTTACTATAAGCGCACGTGACGGCGGCAATGCATTTGTTTTGACATGACGTTGTGTTGCTGTCGCCGGCACTAAAAGCGCAGCCTTAATCCGGAACACGCCTTGTAAGGTTTGGAGTTTACCAACAATATACAATGTAATAGAAAACAAATCCTTGTAACCATGTCACAGACTTTGCCCTCAGGACCCGTGCAAGGTTATGAGGTGCCCTAGGTGAACCTACAGCCTTGTGTCCCCCACCACACATTAACTTTCACTTTTCACAGGATTTGTACTAGAAGAAATGCACATCACACACACTCCCCCCTCTTATCTCTCCCCATTATCTATCTCCCTCATCCTGCCCCACTCTTTCCTTCATCCTCCATTCTCTCTCTCCCTCACCCCCCCCCCCCCCCATTCTCTCTCCCTCACCCCCCATTCTCTCTCACTGTCATCACCCCCACTCTTACTCTCCCTCATCCCCCACTCTCTCTCTGCCTCGCACACCCCATTCTCTCTCACCGTCACCCGCCATTCTTCCTAGCCCCCCTCAACCATTTTCATTACTGAAATAATGAATCAGATAAGGCTCTTGTAAGTGACGTTCCCTTTCTAACTTACCATTTAGTGTAAAATACATGTGCACAACAGTTCATACCAGTGTCTAGTGCAAATGTTCTGTGTCTGGGAGATAATGTTCTCCTCGCTACCAGATATGTTATTAAACTGTAATAAACTGCAGAAACACTAGAGGGACTCAGAGGTAAAAGTTTTATAGCAGACAATTTTACAATGAGAAATACCCATCACTTCTCCTTTGGCAGCGGCCATAGTATACCAAGTACAAATACACCAAATACACCAATTCTACCAAGCCGGACATAGTGCACGTGACGGCGCGGCAGCATTTTGAAGAGACAAATAATTTTGTTTTTTTCGCGTCATGTGAGCGGTTCAGCCAATGAGGGCGAACAAGCCTGGTGATGTCACGGCCACGCCTCCACATCAGAGTCCACGGATCGCTCGGGCGACAGTCGCGCACGCATGCACTATAATCGCGTCCTTAAGGGTGTACCAGAGATTTTCAGTGTACCGGAGATATTACTAGTAATATCAGACACTTAGGGGAATAAAGAAACTTGAGACCATGCAATTCATTTTGTGAGGTGTCCTATTTATTCTGAAGAGTCCATCATTGTGAGGAGCTACTGTATGACAGAGACCTGAAGGGCAGCAATAAACTCTTTCTGAGAGTTACAAGCAAGAAAACGTGTATTAATGTGTTAGGAACACCACATCTGCAGTGCACTGCCGGCTTCAATAGCAGTGAATGATTTACACATGGAGTGAAACAGAGTTACAATATCTACTCTTAGCTGTCTGTGAGTAGTTTTCTGGCTCTGCATTAGCTGTCTGTGAGTAGGTTTACAGGCTCTGCACTTCTTTAACCCAGGCTGTACTAAAAAGCGGTCTAATACGGCAGGCATAAGCTTATAGGTTTCCTTTTTAAAATGGACATGATGCAACATTTGACACTGTGTGCTCATTTGCATGTCAATACCCAGAATCCCTCGTGCTGTGGAAGCACTGTCTGCTAAAAGATAAAAGGTGCAAAGCAGGGTTGCAGACCTGTCTGAGACATGTGAATGTGCTCACAAGTTATATTTTTATTTACTGTACAAGATCTGAGGAAGATGCTTGTCCAAATCTCATGGGCACACTATATCCAGGGAAAGTATCTCTTGCGGGCTCAGTAAACTGAAAAGCTAAACAGTGACGAGCGTAGCCAGCCTAACGAAACCCATTCAGAAGGTTATAAATATGCTGTCACTTTTAATATTGAAAGCCGTCAATAATTCTCAGAGCCTAACAGACAGCGAGACCTTCCAATGCAGCGTGTCATTACTGGGAGCCATTCTGAGTCAGGAGTGAGGAGGCAACGCTGCTTCAGCTTAACAATAAAATCTGTTATCCTAAACAGCAGCGACATGTTCTCAGCCGGAGTACACAAGACACGAACCGAATCAGGCTCAATATAACACACATTTTCTTTTCTAAGCAGAAATCTTTGCATTTAAAGAGTTGTCAGCAGAATGGAATGTCCGAGACCATCCAGGTAATCCGCGCAAAGCGTCGGTTATCCAGAGACATCTTCACATATTACCGGCCCAAGTGATGTTGATGAGCTCTCCAAATTCAATGAGCGCCAAACCTTCATACGGTTAACGTTCAGTGAATTAAGTTTTGAGATTGATGCTACACTGAATGAGGAGTCCCATTTATACAGCAGAGGGATGCCTCGGGCTTCCAGGCTTAGTGTATTATATGTAATCAGGAGAGGCCTGGAGATGGGAGTGCACCCAGACATATAGATAGATAAATAGATAGATAGATACATATAACACAGAAACACTGTGCTACCTGCTTTTATACACAGAACAGCTACCGCAGAGCTGAGGCAGAGAAGGCTCCCAGTTCACTGGGCAGCTAATAACATAGAATTTGATGGCAGATAAGACCACTTGGCTCTGCTCACCTACTCTGGCCATTTACATGAGTCAGCGATATAATGGAGTTACAGTAGAGGGCTACTCTAAAAATGTAATATCTGATCCTTTATTTAAATGAGAACATTGTTTGAGGGATTTATAGCATGCTTTTTTTTATAATGTCTGCAGGTATTCCTGACTTCTTAACCTGTACAAACCGGGATATGTTGTAGCTTTACCCCAATGATGCAGTTACTGCCCCATGAATCCTTCTATGTATATACAGAACGTGCCACACAGCGGCAGTTTAAACCTCCTCCTCAAACACTGCTTTGTTAATAAGTCCTTTATTTAACAAACACAAAGTGCCTGACCTAGGATGCCTCTACATGAATATGAACAATGATATTAGCTCAGGCAGCCAATCAGGAGCCAGCGCTGCCTTTGAACGCTTTACGCTTCGAGCTGTTTCACCGACACAATGTTCTTCCAATGTTCCCTCATAAAAATGCACATTTATTAATTTGAGATATGAAAACTTCTCTCTCTCTGAGCCGAGTGTGCGGGATCAGGGATGTCTGACCCGAGCTTTCACCCTGTGGGAGACGTGTATTCTCCTCCATAATCACCCAGCGATGGGGAAATTACATGTTCATCACAAGTCTGCGCCCTGCAGGGTAACATACAGTGTGAAGCATCCAGAGACCCATTAGTTATTGGGCCGCGGACCCAGGAATAGCTTCTCACTGCCAAACAAGATTAACCCTTGCACTGCTGGGAGGGGGGTGTCACCTCAAAGAGCTGTGCAGTGCAATACCCTTCTGTGATGCAGGGGTTAATCACATTTAAATGTAACATCTTCCATTTCAGAGTGGAGTAGAATGCATTGCTTTGGGCTTATATACTTGCAGAAGCAGGGGGGGGGGGGATTTAGAGCAGGAGTGGCCAACTCCAGTCCTCAAGAGCTACCAACAGGTCAGGTTTTCAGGATATCTCTGCTTCAGCACAAGTGGCTCAGTCTTTGACTGGCCAACTCCAGTCCTCAAGGGCCACAAACAGATATGGGTTTCAGGATATCCCTGCATCAACACTGGTGGCTCAATCAGTGGCTCAGTCTTTGACTGAGCCACCTGTGCTGAAGCAGGGATATCCTGAGCACCTGACCTATTGGTAGCCATTGAGAACTGGAGTTGGCTATCACTGATATAGAGCTACATCCATATAATGCAATTTTTCTTGGTGAATATCGTTTTTACACAGATGTCATACTGTGAGGTGGGAACATGTGAACACGTTCGATGTCGCAATGAATTTATCACAGTTTAGTGAATAGGCCCCTTAAACCAGGCGTGCGCAAACTTAGGCCCTTAGACCAGGGGCACGGGATTTACAGAGGCCCTGCACGCTTCCCGGGGCACTTAAATGAAATGCTGGGGAAGCGGCGAAGGCCTCTGTAAACCTCACTTACCTTGGCCCAGACTGCTTCTGGAGACACGTCGCCATGGCAACGCGGCGTCAAATGATGCCGCGGGGTCATGTGATGGCGCGTTGCTATGGAAACGGGACGTCATAATGCCCAGAACGCCAGAACCAAGGTAAGGGGGGTTGGGGTGCGCAGAGAGGGGGACACAGGCGAAAAAGATTGTGCTCCCCTGCCTTAGACCACTAAAGGAGAAGGAATTCCTAGTCTTTTAATGCACTTCTGGGTCCTTTTTTTTCATGTCTCTATATCTCAGGAATGGAACAAACTAAAGTTCCACTCCGCCCCCCCCCCCAAAAAAAATAACTGTGGGACCAGCAATTTAGGAAATCTACTTTTTAGTTGAGCAGCTTGTAGATAAAAGGTCATAGTGACTGACCTGTGATGATATCTGGTGGCATATCTACTTATTATTTATTTACAACTTCCCAAGAGCTGTGTCCTGTGTGCTTGTTAGCTATTATTTTGAAAGGAATTCCTCTTAAGATCCATATAAATCATGGAAGTCCCTCAGGTGAGCGTTAGCTCTGGTGCCAAGAAACCAAGTGATAAATCTTACGATATCTTGTTCGTTACTCTCCATTTTCCATCTGTCTCCAATTCATTAATCACCTCCCATATCTCCAGGGCGAATCACAGCCCTCCCCCCCCCCCTCCAACAAATGTTAAATAAATTAAGTTTGACATCAACACTCCACAATTACTGTAATGAGCATTACACTAAGAAAACCGTTGATGCTCCATTCACAAGATACACGCTTCTCTTGTTTATTATGAATATTATTGAATCTGCGCATGTTTTGGCCAGCCCTTACCCCTCACTGCAGAGGTATTCCACTAACAGACATCAAATTCCAATATCGTTTTATGGGACCCCCTCTATCATTTTAACCCTCCGCATTTTCTTTATGCCATTATCAACTGCCCTTGGTATAGACTCAACGAGATAATTGATTCTGATTGTTTCCAATCAAGGTTTCTAAAATTCTGTCATATCCTTGCTCCAGTACGTAGAGTAAAAGTATGTGGTGCCCACCGCCCCTGAGTTATACAAACAGGACTGGCAAAAGCACAATATTACTTTGACAATGTTTATCAAAACACATAAAATCCTATAAAATTCTTGAAGTCCATTAATAATATATTTGAGCCCTCCAGCTATCAGGAATCTTCTAGTACTGGAGTAACCAACTCCAGCCCTCAAGGGCCACCAACAGGGCAGGGTTTCAGGATATCCCTGCTTCAGCACAGGTGGTTCAATCAGTGGCCCAGTCTCTTCAAACAGCTATTAAAGAGACTGTTCTGTCATTAAACACGAGTGTAATGTAATCTATAATGTTGTCATCTTAATATTCTTTGCCTAGGACATACCTGAAAAGTACAGGTAGCTTTCAATGTCATTTTTTTTTCCTGGTTGAATATTTGATAAATAAATAATATATAATTAATGAAGTTACCATGGCATCAGTTCTGGGTCCCTCTTTTACATAATTGAGGTACTGTAGGTATCACATTACCATTACAGTTTGCTGGATAATGTATATATTTAAATATATATCAGGGAAAAAATGTACTGTACAAAGGGGTGTACACTGTCAACGAACTCGGTTGCACACCCCCCATGTAAAACGTAGCGTTTAATAAATCAATGAAAACATGTATCACTGTAGTTTGGGCATGAACAGTAATTAAAAGTAGG
The DNA here is from genome assembly GCF_040206685.1 of Ascaphus truei. Classification (NCBI taxonomy): domain Eukaryota; kingdom Metazoa; phylum Chordata; class Amphibia; order Anura; family Ascaphidae; genus Ascaphus; species Ascaphus truei. The sequence goes on from NC_134499.1 coordinate 31,934,874, forward strand.
CAGTGGGATACGGAACAGAAGGAGCTCACAGCAATCTCAATAAGGCTCAGCATTTTAGAGCCAGAAGAAAAGTAATCACTTTAACAGGGGTATATGTTCCCCACCCACTCAGAACAGTACAGCTATGAGTGCACTGACAGAGTATCTACAACAGTATGCAAGTCACTAAGCATGAATTTGCTGCCTAATGAATGTATATATCTAGACAATATCCATGTAGATACTGTATCTGCAGCAAAAGCGCACTGGAGAAAGGGATGCAGATTACCAATTAGAGATCTGAGGGTAGGCGGCTGTGTGTCCAGAGATTAAATGGTTAACACATCCCAGGGAGCCTGAGTATGAATACTTATTACTGGTGTATTACCTGGCGCCTGCCTCTCCAACGCTCCTCGTCCAAAGTAATCCAATTTGTACCAAATAACAGTCTTATTACAATGGAAACTCATGCTTCTTGTTGCATTTTAACAATAGCAGCGCCAGGGACAGAGATGTCCCATTATTCCATATTAGCGCGGGGCGTGTGTTGGGCATTAGGTCCTCGGAGGGGATTTGCTCCATTATAGGCTGATATTTCCTTTTCTCCCTTGCTTTATAGATAAGATGCTCTTGTGAATTCCTGCGCAGGGCTGACAGGCGGTGGAATATTAATCCGGCCATGAGACTGACGGTGCTCAGCTATGCGTTCATTATTTAAACATATAGACGTACTCAGAGCCGTGTGTCGTGTTCAGTGCGGATGGAAATGAGGGCTGGGGAAATCTGGACTTGGAACAGGAATCATTGGCTAACATACATTTCTCCTATTATCCATCAATTGACATTTCACACGTGCAACCTCTTATAATTGCAGCAATCAGCTGGGCTGTGACCATCCGTGCAAGCTATGCAAATATCCCGTGTGTAAGTTATCACCAATAAAGGACCACTCACTAAATTCCCCACTAAGCATTCTGCAGCTTTTGCAACCTATATAATCCTACTTGAGAACGAGAGGTAACTCTCAATGTGTTACTTCCTGGTAAAACATTTTTATAAATAAATGATATATTCCCCGCTTATCTTCGTCAAAGGATTTTTGGCATATTGATTCATGGGTGAAATCTTTGGCCAAACTTTTTATCTTAGACAACTTTGTTTAGGGAACACATCAGACAAGCAGTTTTAATGTTTACAAATGAGCTTAAACACATGCAAATTGCAGCATCACTATGTTTACTAAACTTCCACCGCGAAATCAAGCTTCCGAATGACTGGATATTTACATTTCCAATAACCTAGTGGGGGGTTAGTTCGATATCAGCCAACGTGTAAACCGTTTTGTGGCCTCAATTCCCCATCGATTCCAATATAATTAGGAGGTGTAACTACACTAGTGCAATGGGTTTGCAATGTAGGGGGGTCCGAGAGCCCCCGGCTGGCCAGCACTGGAAGTTGAGCATGGCCAGAGAGTGGGTCCAATCTAGGGGTCAGGCTACCGGGTCCTTTGTTTGCTGCGGGGCCCTCACGCTGAGCCCCCTCTCCCTCTTGCAGTGTACAGATGTCCCGGTTGGCTTTACACACTGCCCACTAGGCAAGGTAAGAGGGGTGGGGAGGGGGGCGTTGAGTGAAATAGAGGGGGAGTGTGTGAGAGGAAGGGAGAATTGAGTAAGAGAGAAGGGGGAATTGAGTAAGAGAGAAGGGGGAATTGAGTAAGAGAGAAGGGGGAATTGAGTAAGAGAGAAGGGGGAATTGAGTAAGAGAGAAGGGGGAATTGAGTAAGAGAGAAGGGGGAATTGAGTAAGAGAGAAGGGGGAATTGAGAAAGAGAGAGGGGGGAATTGAATGTGAGCGTTAGAGAGGAGGGGGAGAGAGTGAGATAGAGACGGAGAAGAGGGGGAAGAGTTAGAGAGGAGGGAGGAAGAGTGAGTTAGGCTGGGGCCATGGTGCCGCAGACCGTGTGGAGGCGTCCGCACGAGGAGCAATCAGCGGGAGGGGGCGCACGTTGCGCATGAAATCAATTGAAACTGATCTCTTGGTGCGACAGGTAGGTCACGTGAGCGGTTCGCCCAATGAGGGTGAATCAGCTCCGTGACGCCCCTAGGCACGTCCCCATGACAAGGCGCGCGTCTTCACTGGCCACAAAATGCACCCGCTTCACGCGGGTGACGTCACGGCCCTGCACACATCCGCACGGGTGAAGGCACCATGGCCCCGCCTTAGAGAGGAGGGGGAGTGTTTATTAGAGAAGAGAGTTAGAGAGTAGGGGTTAGGGGAGAGTTAGAAAGAAAGGTGTTAGAGAGCAGGAGGGGAGAGTTAGGCCCGGGCCATAGAGGGGTGAGGAGTTCGGAGCCGCGCTGACGCTGAGGCTCGCCTGCTGAAATCTGCGCGATTTCATGCCCATGCAGGCGAGCCAGCGGGCGCGATCGGAGGCGGGGGGAGACTGAGGGAGGCGAGGCAGTGACGTCGCGGACCATGACGCTGCTCCGCGCTGATTGGATGTTTTCAGCCGACAGCACGCTGAAAACAGCTTGGCTGTCGGCTGAAAAATCCAGCGCCTCAGCACGCCTGCGGACGCTCGCGTGAGCCCCCTCTCAAGGCATCCTCATCGAGGATGCAGGGGCTCAGCGCGGAGCGTCCGCACGGCTCAGCGCGGCCTGTCCTTCTATGGACTCGGCCTTAGAGAGGAGGGGGAGAGAGAGTGACAGAGGGGAAACATTTTTTTGCAGAGGGGCCCACAAATTATAGTTACTCCACTGAATATAATAAGGAATAAACCCCTTTTTATCTCATATTTTATATCAGAAGCTTAAGTATTGTGTTTACTTCCAGAAACAATGATCAGTAACAGGGTGTGTGGGGTCTCTTTGACAGGACACCGTGTATGCCGTGATTGGCAAACTCATAATGATATTAATATCTATTGAATACGCTTTCATTAAATGTAGTATATTTTATTAACAGACTGATGAATGATTATTTCAGAGCTCTGTTTACATGATAACATTGTGAGCGCCTTGTAGATCAGGGGTGAGCAACCCAAGTCCTCAAGGGCTACCAACAGGTCAGGTTTTCAGGATATCCCTGCATCAGCATAGGGGGCTCAATCAGTAGTTCAGTCAAAGACCTGTGCTGAAGTAGGGATATCCTGAAAACCTGACCTGTTGGTAGCCCCTTGAAGACTGGAGTTGACCACCCCTCTGTGGTCAGATATTTGCATGGACAGCCCATCTCTCACTCTGGATACAGAATGCTGTCCAGTGGCCAGTCTTCTGTTCATTGCCACCTCTCCTCACTTTGAGGTGTGTACTATCGCTGCAGTTAACCCCTTATCTGCTTGGATGCCCGCAACACATGTAAATGCCTTTCTGGCCATGGCACAGACTCGTCTTTCTTTTCTGATTGCCCACCCTCTGCACTTTCCACCGGATCCCATATTTTAACATCAATAGCAAAGGTTTAATTCATTTTCTACTCCACAGAAATGTTCCGAAATATTGGGCTACTTCTCAAAGTCGCTGAATGTCTCTGCTCTTTTCATCGCAACATTGAAATCATCACAGGACCCCTTCGTGCTTATAATTAGATTCTCCAAAAATAAATCAGTATGTATTATAAATGGCATGTAATAATATTTTTTCTTCTTCTATAGGGCTTTATATTGAGTTTTGAGGGCACAATAAGACCCTTCCCGATAGAGCTTACAATCTAATTGTGTTGCCTGAGGCACAGGGAGATAAAGTGACTTACCTAAAGTCACACGAAGCTAACAGCGGGGTTTGGAATTTGGAATTTCTCCCTACATTTGAGATTATTGACTATTTCCTTTTCTTCTGCAATTTATACATGTTTCTAGGCGGCATTGCATCTGTAATGACAGTATTGCTGCTTTTTCTTTATCACACTTTCCCCACATCCAGGTATTTTTACCCCGGTTCCCGTTGCACACGGTGCCTGCACGTGTTACCCGCACGTTCACCTTACGACCCCCCTCCCAAATCAGCACAGGGAGGCGTATAAAGTTATTCACTCCACAGCTTGTTTGCAATAATTACTCTTAAACTTCTGCATGCAAAAATGTCTCCTCTTCATTTTCTGGAGTAGTTTTCCCTATATGGCATAAATCAGGGCGTCGGGTGCATGAATAATTCAGTTTTCCATACCTTCCGTCAGTGGCAATTACACAAGCTCTTCTCACTTATTTCAAGCTCTTGCCAAATCAAAGTATCCTAATTTCCAGGTCACGCTTGGTAGCTTTTCAATGTATCACGATGGAGAAATCATTTATTAAATGACTGCTCTCTCCGCCATAATATTTTGGCAGGCTGCGATCTGATGAATCGATGTGGGCCTCCTAATTCTCAGAATACTTGTCTGCCGGGGTCTAGAAGAACAAACCCCTTGTAAATGGGCAAATAATTAGGAATCTCATTAATACAAAGAGCCCTTTGAGAAGGCGAGTCTTCTAAGTACTTATTTCTTCGTTAGCTGACAGATTGTAGAATTGATAATCAGCCTGTAGTTCTTTTAAGATGTAGTCCCAACGGCCATATTTAATGAGACCCACAAATATTATTTTAAATCAAATTTGCCCTAATTAGGAAACCACTGCAGTGGAATGAAGTCTGTTATCAGGACAAGGAAAGTGTAGTGGGAAGTAATAATTTGTAAAGTGCGAAGCAGCTTCAGGTTGCAAAATGCGGATTATAATGTCACAAGAATACTTGGGGGGAATGCACACGCGCTGTTACATACCCCACTCCCCGCACACGCGCTGTTACATACCCCACTCCCCGCACACGCGCTCTTACATACCCCACTCCCCGCACACGCGCTCTTACATAAACCACTCCCCACACACGCGCTCTTACATACCCCACTCCCCGCACACGCGCTCTTACATACCCCACTCCTCACACACACGTTCTTACATACCCCACACACACGCTCTTACATACCCCACTCCTCACACACACGCTCTTTCATACCCCACTCCTCACACACACGTTCTTACATACCCCACACACACGCTCATACATACCCCACTCCCCACACACACGCTCTTACATACCCCACTCCTCACACACACGTTCTTACATACCCCACACACACGCTCATACATACCCCACTCCTCACACACACGCTCTTACATACCCCACTCCTCACACACACGTTCTTACATACCCCACACACATGCTCATACATACCCCACTCCTCACACACGCTCTTACATACCCCACTCCCTGCACACACGCTCTTACATACCCCACTCCCCACACACACACTCTTACATACCCCACTCCCCACACACGCGCTCTTACATACCCCACTCCCCGCACACACACTCTTACATACCCCACTCCTCACACACACGCTCTTACATACCCCACTCCCTACACACACGCTCTTACATACCCCACTCTCCGCACACACGCTGTTACATACCCCACTCCCCGCACACGCACTCTTACATACCCCACTTCCCGCACACGCTTTCTTTCACATACCCCACCGCACGCACATGCACTCACATACCCCACTGCACGCACTCATGCTCTCACATACCCCACTCCCCGCACACATGCTTTCACATACCCCACCACACACACGTGCTCTTACATACCCCGCTCTCTGCACACACGCTTTCACATACCACACGCACACACGCTCTCACGTACCCCACGCACACACGCTCTCATGTACCCCACGCACACACGCTCTCACATACCCCACGCACACACGCTCTCACATACCCCACGCACACACGCTCTCACGTACCCCACCGCACGCACGCTCTCACGTACCCCACCGCACGCACGCTCTCACGTACCCCACCGCACGCACGCCCTATCACATACTCCACCTCACGCACACACCACACATGGGCGGGCACACACATACACACGCAACGCAAATGCTTTATCTCATTGTCATTTCTGCCACCTCCGTTAACGTTAAGCTGCTGTGACAAAGTGTAACTGCTGAAAACGGCGTTTCCTTATAGGAGCCCTCACACGTGTGCATAATATCTCACGGCCGTGCTGGACCCGGGATGCAGCACTATCTGACATCTCCCTGCGGGTAACAAACTGGGCCTCACCCCCCCCCCAACCCCGTCACCCCCCCAACCCCGCCATCACTGCTGGTTCTGCACAAATACTGCTGACAATGTTCTCTTTCTCTGCCCAAAACTTCGTCTGCACAGAGCAGGGCCGAGACCACCAGCCCAGGTGAACCCTCGCCCTGCCCCAGGGTTAATCATGATCATATTATTATTTAATTAAATTCTAATCCAATGTGATCATATCCTTTCCGTAATGCGTACTTCTATTCAAGATAAAATCCTAATTGGAAAATGAGAAAGGTTTTTATAGGTCCAAGCCTATTTGCACCTGGTATCTCCCGGGGCCCGGTGACCTTAACGCTGCTTCCACTCCGAAAATTCCACGCCAAGAGCGCTGGCGCATTACTCGCTTGTGAATCTCGCGGGGGCGTTCTGAACACTTTAATAAGTTAAGAGATATTGAAATTGCACGTGAAATATTACAAGCAGAGTTTACATAAAGGTTTTCATTATACAGGTTTTGTTTTAGCAAATCGACAAACTTTGAAAAGAGAGCGGTATTGCAGCGGAGAGGGAGAGAGAGGGAGAGAGAAAGAGACCGGCTGTGAGAGAAAAATGAGAGAAAAGTAGATATCGCCAGAGAGAGAGAAAAGTAGACATTGCCAAAGAGAGAAGGAGACATCGCCAGAGAGAGAGAAAATGAGACATAACCTGAGAGAGAGAAAAGGAGACATCGCCAGAGAGAGAGAAACTAAGACAGACATACCAGAGAGAGGACATCACGAGAGAGAAAGAGAGAAGACATCACGAGACAGAGAGAGACAGAGACAGAGAGAGAGAAAGAGGGAAGACATCATGAGAGAGAGAAGACAACACAAGAGAGAGAGAGAGAAGACATCACGAGAGAGAGAGAGAGAGAGAGAGAGAGAGAGAGAGAGAGAGAGAGAGAGAGAGAGAGAGAGAGAGAGAGAGAGAAGACATCACGAGAGAGAGAGAAAGAGAGAGGACATCACGAGAGCGAGAGAAAGAGATAGAGAAAGAGAGAAGACATCACGAGAGAGAGAGAGAAAGAGAGAAGACATCACGAGAGAGAGAGAGAAAGAGAGAAGACATCACGAGAGAGAGAGAGAAAGAGAGAAGACATCACGAGAGAGAGAGAGAGAGAGAGAGAGAGAGAGAGAGAGAGAGAGAGAGAGAGAGAGAGAGAGAGAGAGAGAGAGAGAAAAGACATCACAGGAGAGAGAGAGAGAAGATATCACGAGAGAGATAGAGAAAAGACATAACGAGAGAGAGAGAGAGAGAGAGAGAGAGAGAGAGAGAGAGAGAGAGAGAGAGAGAGAGAGAGAGAGAGAGAGAGAGAGAGAGAGAAGATATCACGAGAGAGAGAGAGAGAGAGAGAAAGAGAGAAGACATCACAAGAGAGAGAGAGAGAAGACATTACGAGAGCGAGAGAAAGAGATAGAGAAAGAGAGAAGACATCACGAGAGAGAGAGAGAAAGAGAAGATATCACGAGAGAGAGAGAAAGAGAGAAGACATCACGAGACAGAGAGAGAGAGAAAAGACATCACAGGAGAGAGAGAGAGAGAGAGAAGATATCACGAGAGAGATAGAGAAAAGACATAATAAGAGAGAGAGAGAGAGAAGATATCACGAGAGAGAGAGAGAGAGAAAGAGAGAAGACATCACAAGAGAAAGAGAGAGAAGACATCACAAGAGAGAGAGAGAGAAGACATCACGAGAGAGAAAGAGAAAGAGAGAACACATCATGAGAGAGAGAGAGAAAGAGAGAAGACATCACAAGAGAGAGAGAGAGAAGACATCACGAGAGAGAGAGAGAGAGAGAGAAGACATCACGAGAGAGAGAGAGAGAAGACATCACGAGAGAGAAAGAGAGAAGACATCACGAGAGAGAGAGAGAGAGAGAGAAGACATCACAAGAGAGAGAGAAAGAGAGAAGACATCACGAGAGAGAGAAAGAGAGACGACATCACGAGGGAGAAAGAGAGAAGACATCACGAGAGAGAGAGAGAGAGAGATGAGAGAGAGAGAAGACATCACGAGAGAGAGAGAGAGTGAGAGAGAGAAGACATCACGAGAGAGAGAGACAGAGGGGGAGAGAGAGAGAAGACATCACGAGAGAGAGAGAAGACACTGCTAACAGAAGAAATAATCCTGGATAGAAAGAGTTTAAACTGAACAACTTTTGCACCAGATATAAATAACACCTCCTTTCTCCCACCTCTGACCGGCTCATCCTCACAGGCTTTTTTGTGCTTAGTTTCATGTCACTGACCCCCAGTAATGTACTCACACCTCCCACGCGTGTCTTCCCCACTCTACATGTGACTGCTCTGCTGGTCTCTGCAGTCACCAGTCCCAGGGGGTGCTGAGGCGCACATAGCACCCTTAATAAGTTACTTGCACCCTGGTCATACCCTCTCCCCCCCCCTATCCTGTGATTCCCAGCTCCTCACAAACCCCAGCCCCAAGAAACCAAGCAACACACCTTAACCACTGAACATAGCGTGAGGTCTGCAGTACAGTGCACTGATAATCAGTATGTTTGTGTAGTAATGGTGCTGGCTGGAGGTGACTGCAGGGACCTGTGCTACTTCCACTGATGGGGGCCACGTGGCTTCCCCCGAAACATTGTGCTGCCCACATCCACCACGATTACCTGTCATACAAAAAGTATGAAACACGTTTAAATATATCTTTAGAGCAGGGCCATTCCGGCCCTAAAGGGAGCAACGGGTCAGGTTTTCAGGATATCCCTGCTTCAGCACAGGTGGCTCAATCAGTGGCTCGATTGAGCCACCTGTGCTGATGCAGGGATATCCTGAAAACCTGACCTGTTGGTGGCCCTTGAGGACTGGAGTTGCCCAGGCCCATTGACAGGGGGGGGGCAGAAGGGACAAGTGCCCCGGGCCCGGTGTATGCAGGGGGCCCGGTGTCTGCAGGGGGCCCGGTGTCTGCGCTGCACGTTGGCCGCTTCCACTATGTTCCACTTTGAGCTTGACCAACGCCAGCACGCGACGCGCCTCTGTGATATCAGCGCGTCGGAAGAAAGCTTGGCTCAGCTTCCGGCGCGCCGCAGCAGAAGCACGGCGTGCCAGCGTGCCAGCGCTCCAACGCGTCGGACAGATTGGAAGAGGCCTGCAGCTGAAGGGGAGCGGGGGCAAGGCCTGACCAGCCACAAGGTAAGTCTGGTTTTTAAGTATTGGGGGAGGGGGATATTTTATATGTATTGGGGGTTTTTTATATGCATTATTGGGATATGCATTGGGAGGGATTGAGTGAGAGTGGGGTAATTGATGGAGGGGGAGAGTGAGAGGTGAGACGGAGGGGAGAGAAATACATGGTAAGAGGGAGGGAAGTAGAGGGGGGCTCGCGAGGTGCGAAATGGGGCTCGCAACACTACCGACGGTGGAGGGGGCCCCGGTCAGAACTGTAGTCCTGGACCCCGACGTTGCCGAACCTTGCTCTAGACCTAAGTGTGCGGCGGGGAGACCTATTTCTTCCTTATACACCATTTATAAAGCAGCACTGAGTGGGACACATCCCTATAAAAAAGAGACACAGGAGCAGCTGCTGACCCCACGCTCTCTACCCTGCCACACAAAACAAGCAGACCTGGCAGGGGTTTGGTTTTGTAGCTAGTAATAACATAAGACTTTATTCTCATACAGGGGTGCTAGAGCGTGGAGTTCTATACAGGACAAAATAACACCGGCACTGCAAGTAGCGATTATATGGCGGCTTGCGGAGGAGTTATAGGATGCAGTTATATGGGGCTTCTAGTTATAGGGAGCTATAGGAGGAGTTATGTGGGGCAGTTATATGGAGTAGTAGGAGTAGTTATAGGGAGAGGTTATATGGAGTAGTAGGAGTAGTTATAGGGAGAGGTTATATGGAGTAGTAGGAGTAGTTATAGGGAGAGGTTATATGGGTTAATAGGAGTTCTAGGGAGAGGTTATATGGGTTAATAGGAGTTCTAGGGAGAGGTTATATGGGTTAATAGGAGTTCTAGGGAGAGGTTATATGGAATAATAGGAGTTATAGGCAGCAATTATATGGGGCAATTGGAGAAGTTAGGGTGCGGTTATATGGAGTAATAGGAGAAGTTATAGGGAGCGGCTATATGGACTAATAGGAATTATAGGGAGCAGTTATATGGAGTAATAGGAGTTATAGGGAGCAGTTATATGGAGTAATAGGAGTTATAGGGAGCAGTTATATGCAGCGCCGTCTTAGCGCATGGGCACGCTGGGCAGTTGCCCTGGGGCCCCACGAGCATAGGGGCACCATGCTAAGACCAGAATTTAACACACATTTTCCGATCACCCGCCTCAACATTCAAATCTCCCGCTAACTCGGTAGAAGGAGAAAAACGACGACTTTTTGCCGTTTTCATTGCTTGCAATGTTATGGAAGCGGAATATTGTAACGGATTCCGCGGGAGGCAATTACCGGTTTTGTTGGAGGTACCAATAAATATAAGTTTATTTTATCGATAATTTACATTTTTATTCCTGCGAGTGGTTGTGTAGGCCGGGGCACAGTGCACTGCTTTGCCCGGGGGCCTATAATGCTGTTAAGACGCCCCTAGTTATATGGAGTAATAGGAATTATAGGGAGGCGTTATATGGAGTAATAAGAATTATAGGGAGCGGTTATATGGAGTAATAGGATTATAGGGAGCGGTTATATGGAGTAATAGGAATTATAGGGAGCGGTTATATGGAGTAATAGGAATTATAGGGAGCGGTTATATGGAGTAATAGGAATTATAGGGAGCGGTTATATGGAGTAATAGGATTTGTAGGGAGTTATACACATTCTAATGCAAGATAAACTTCAGCATCTGTTCTGTTTATTTATTTTTTATCAATATTGCGCAGGAGTAAAGTTTTCGGGATAACAGGCCTGTGTGAGAGAGATGGGGCCTCCCAGCACGTCTCCTGTATATGATGCTGATGCTACAGATGGAATCGTTTCTCTGCAGAGTTAGATTGAGAGGATACGCAGACAGAAGCGGTTCGCAGACGTCACTTTGCGTTCTCTGCTCGCTTTGTCTCACTTATTGCTCTCAGCACCGCTGATCCTGGCTGTCTGCACCGTCCCGTGTGAGCTACTGTAATCAGGGCGGACATACGCCAGGTCAGCGCTCACACCCCGTGGCTGCAGTACCAGATAATACTGTCAGTTACAGGCTGACCCCCCGCAGACATTATCACTGTGCAGAGGAGGAGAGCAATAACACTGGGCTCTATAAAACAAGGCAAAAAGGGTGCAATTCTGGGGCAAAACATTTTCTAGGCGAACTTTCTCTTGATAAATCCAGTGCAGTTTCTTATCCCAAAATGTCAGCGGTGTGTACCCCGAGAAGCATTGATACACAGACCCAGGATCAACCTCAAAAGGGGACGCGGCGGAGATTTTAGGGGGTATAATTCGCATGAACGTTAACTCCTTCGCTGCCAGAGGGATTAAAGCTAGCTCTCTACTGCAACTGATAAAAGCAGCCATATTGCACCCCAGCGTGGCTACATCAGTAACCAACGAAGATCCCCCTCCCTGCCTCAGATCCAGAGATAATCAGCTGTTCAACCCCTTGGGAGAGATCTCAGCATTAATGATGTGTGAAACCACCTGGTGATTAACCAAGAAATCAGGGGATCAGATTCATTTTACCTGGTAGAAAGGGAGTTAATTTGGGGAGTTAAGGAAGTGGGGTGGGGTTGAGTTACTGTGGCAGCAAAGGGGTTCAGGAAGGGGTTAGGGTAGGAGCCGGTCCTGTTTCGGGCACTGATCGGGTTTATCCGTGGGTTACAGGAGCAGACTGCGACCTTGGCAATGACGGGGTTAAGGGCACAGCGCCCACCAAAATGCCCGGAGCAATATTCTGCGTGTTCATTACAGAGGCGCCTGCTGCTGGCGACGGATTCGGTTATTAGGCGGGACGGGAGGAGGGGGCGGTGAGGGGGGAAGCATGATTTATTGAAATGAAACTGTGAAAGTTTCCCCGTGTCCGCCTCCGTTTATAGAATAATGTGCAATGCCGCCGCTCCGGGGGCCGCTGTGCGTCTTTCTCCTTCATTATAAACTAAAGAGGTTGAATGAGCCGAGTTGGCACCTTAACCCCTTTCGCTGCATGCGCTGGCAAATGTTCTGCGCCTGTGCAGTTAACGCAGGGGTGGGTAACTCCAGTCTTCAAGGGCCACCAACAGGCCAGGTTTTCAGGACATCCCAGCTTCGGCACAGGTGGCTTAATGAGTCCTTGCTTCAGCACAGGGGGCTCAAACCGAGGCTCAGTCTTCGATAAAAGAAGTATGAAATCACATTTACATATATCTCTAGACCAGGGCTGGGCAACTCCCATCCTCAAGGGCCACCAACAGGTCAGGTCAAAGACTGAGCCACTGATTGAGCACCTGTGCTGAAGCACAGATATCCTGTAAAGCTGACCTGGTGGCGGCCCTTGAGGACTGGAGTTGTCCACCCCTGTGTTAACCCCTTCACACTGGAGGCCCCTCTGTGGTTAAAACGTTAGGCTAGAAAGGCAGAAACCACAAGAACCCTTTCTAAGACACACACACAACAGCTGGACTTGTCCTTTTTGCGGAGGGATCTTGCGTGCTCTACCTAGAAAGCCGGAGGAACTGTTTGGGGTCTGCTCGGGGTCTGTGCCCACCCGGGCAGCTGGCTTATTAGTGCATCTGCATCTCCACCTGGCCGCTTCAGGGGTCTTCGTGCTCCTCATCTTTCTGGGCTCATTCGTAGGAAGCGTAGGTCTCAGCTGCTGACGTCAGTGTGTGCGTCTCGCGTTAACCCTTTCATGGGTAGGCCTGGGTTCATTTAACCCCTGCAGTATTTAATCTGTACCTCGCAAAAGCAAACCTTTTTTTTTGGGGGGGGGGGGGGGCGAGAGGGAGATATTTGTGCAAGAAAAGTGACTGAAAAATATAAAATATTCAGGAGCCCATTTTATGTCATTGTAACTTTCCCTTTAGAATGTTAACGCAAAGAGACGCAAAAGCATCATTAGCAAACATGGGCCCATATTCTAAAAAGTGTGCCGGGCTGGAATTTTATATAGTATTCCCAAGAAGTTACACGTCTAGGGGCCAGCTCAGACAGAACGCGATGCGACGTGCACGTGCACATCCGTCGCAATTTTGGGTTGTGTGGTGGGAGTTTTCAAACTGAAAACTCCACCGGCGGCAAAGTGCAGCGTTGTCGCTGCGACATTTTGCCGCCACAACCCGAATTGAAATTTGGTGCTACTGTCGCGTGACGTGAGCTGGTTCAGCCAATAGAGGTGAACCAGCTCCGTGACGTGTCCATTACACGCACCCTCCACGCCCCCAAACGCCGCGACCCAACGCCTGCAGTTTGAGCAGAGATCGTTGGGCTGCAGGTGTGCGTGGCGGAAATGCAAAGACAAGCACGGTCCCGCAGCAGCCTGTCTGAGCGAGCACTAAAGCAGATATCTCTGGAGTGATAGATCAAGAAACAGAGGGAGGGTCCACTGTGTATAGAACAATGGATCACATACACATAGCATGTATACAGACATACATACACATAGCATGTATATATACATACACATAGCATGTATACATACATACATACACATAGCATGTATACATACATACATACACATAGCATGTATACATACATACACATAGCATGTATACATACATACATACACATAGCATGTATACATACATACATACACATAGCATGTATACATACATACATACACATAGCATGTATACATATACTTCTATTTACTTTGGACACACTAAAGGGAACCATGGGTCAAATTTAAGGCAAAATTAAACTACTCCATATAACACCATCCAGTCCAATCACTTGACGACCCCAAATAACAAAATGAGTCATATTTACCAAGAAGCGTTACCCCATACACCACCTTACAGGCACTGGAGAACCCTATTTACAAGCTGTGCTGGAAAGTATCCAGTAGCACTGCTTAGCAGATAAGGCCCTGTACTCTTAATAATCCCAGTGTCCTGGGACAGTATAGAAATATCTGAGTTAGTAACACTAGTGATGGAGAAGTGAATCTGCAGTGAGATACAAAGTGACAGCTGACTCAGGGGCCTTCTCAGAGCCGTGAAAACCCACAGAGTGTGTGCAGCACACGGGGCTCTGCTTTTCCCAAGAAGCCATCAAAGTGTTTTTTTGAGATGCAGCGGGGTTAAGCCAGGGGGGAGGGGCATGGGGAGCCCCACAGAGGTGTTATTACCACCTGACTCCGGGCGGAGAGGCAGCTGCACACAGAATCTGGAGTCTGGGTATTAAGGTGATGCTGCTGTTAAATTGAAGCTAAGAGGGGCATATTTACCCATCACCGAATGAAGCTGTTATATGTAGCGTTACAGTAATAGGAACGATGCACTTATTATAATGAGATGTAGCAAATTCTGCATCTCTGAGGTGGCAAAAGCTAATAATAACGTTATTTATATAGCGCTTTTCTCCCAGTGGGACTCAAAGCGCTTCACAGTTACATAAAGGAAGAAGAAACATTTAAGGTTATAAACGGGACCAAACACAAGGAAAGATGCAATACAGGATGGGACGGTGCTGAAGCTATTAATCGCCGGACAGGTTGTGGGTCATTAATTAAATGCCTGGGTAAGCAGGTCGGTCTTGAGCCTGTTTTTATAGATCCCAGAGAGGCGCCTCTCCCGCACTGTACGGGGCAGACTGTTCCAAAGAGTGGGAGCAGCGCGGCTAAAAGCTGGGGCGCCAAAGGAAGTCACAGGGATTCTGGGAACTGTTAGGAGTCCTTCACCAAGTGAGCGAATGGGAGTGTAGGGAACTAGAAGCTCTCTGAGAGAGCTGGGACGCCGGGCATGTAGGGCTTGGAATGTCAACAAGCCAATCATGTAATAAATAAGCCATGTTACAGGCAGCCAGTGCAGAGAACGGAGAACAGGTGTCATGTGGCAACAATGGGTCTGGTTAGTTAACAACCTGGCCGCAGCGTTCACTCTCAAACACAAGCTCTGTGTTCCACGGCTGACATCTGGCAGTGAGGCGGTTAATCTCTGGGAGCTGGCGCTCACTTATTCTGGGTGTTTGTGGAAGTGAGAAGTGGGAGCGGGAGGTGGGACAGGACGGGGAACAGTGTGAGGAAGCAGAAAGAATGTGAGGCCTGTCCGGCTGGGGAGGGGGAGGGCAAAGGGAGAGGGGCCCGCAGTGCACTGCAAAGCAATGTACAGTAATAACAGCACGCAGAGCCATGTAAGAACATGCAATATAGTAACACGCAGAGCAATATATATATATATATATATATATATATATATAAACACGCAGAGCCATGTAAGAACATGCAATATAATAACACGCAGAGCAATATATATATATATATATATATAAACACGCAGAGCCATGTAAGAACATGCAATATAATAACACGCAGAGCCATATATACACAAACACGCAGAGCCATATAATATCATACAAAGAAATTCATTCTTGGCCCCTCCAGCAGTGAAAGGGTTATTTATACCGGTTCTATTCACTCTCTTACATGTTCCAAGAAAATAGAAGCTTAATTAGGGATTATTGTAATGCTGTACAAATGCACTGACTTCGTACACACGAAGGCAGTAAGACACACATTTTATATAAATATATACACACACACACACACACACACACACACACACCGGTTCTTGGGTCACTTCTCAGAATATAGACAGTTTCTCTGGGGTCTGGTCGCAGACGCACAGAGCAGCTATTAGCCCCCAATTTACCAGGATGGAGATAAGGATTCATGATCAGGAGCAATTACAATGTATCTGAATGGGATCAATCACACATCAGAAAGGACAGGCAATCAATGAGGAAGACAGGAAACAAGAAGTAATCAGCCGCGGACACGTCTCAGGGGGACGGTGGCCATTAACCCCATCACTGCCAAAGGGTCCAGCAACGCATGGCTTTGCGCATTATCACATTGATTTGCGGCGTCAGCCATTGGCACTGAGGGTGTTAACAAAAGCATATGGAAAAACAGAAGAGCCTTGTGAGGTCTGGAAGCTTCTACACAGTGTTATCTCTGGAAGCTTCTACACACAGTGTTATCTCTGGAAGCTTCTACACAGTGTTATCTCTGGAAGCTTCTGCACATAATGTTATCTTTGCAGAACTCTCTGGCTGGTCCATTAGATGGCACCACAACCTGCAGTGAATCTATACGTCACACTGACCCATATACAATAAAGAGATCATCAGAATTACTGCTGTGATTACCATACAGGCACATCAAAAAAAGAAAGGGAAGCCTAGCAGTAGAAAAGTAGTGCAGACATGGAACTGACTCCCAGTGGAGGGGGTGGGGGCAAATACAGCAGAGGAATCAAAAACAAAAGATATTTCAAGGGAGCTGTATGGGGTCAGGAATTTGAGTCTTCAGTACAAGGGTAACAAATCATTTTTGGGTCAATGCGGAAATATATTGGGGGCAATAAAGGCTGAGGGAGAAGCCCAATAGTAATGCCACAGCCTTTGAAGTGGGTGAACCGGGTACAAATCCCGGTGTCAGCGCCTTGTGACCTCGGTCAAGTCCCTATATCTCCCTGTGCCTCAGGCACTAACATTAGATTGTAAGCTCTGCAGGACAGGGGCTCTGTGTGCCTGTAAAGTTCTACGTACAGCGCTGCAAACACTGTCAGCGCTATATAAAAAAACAATACATTTTTAACATAAGCAATCCGTTAACCCCTTCAGTAATCTGAATGCCCTGAGCTCACCGAAGGGATTTAATTACTATTTCCACTGCGTGAAATAAAATGTCACTTAGGCAGCGCTTTAATGCCTGGATTGGCAATGAGTAAAGCTCTGCGGCAGAGAGCCACGTAATAACGTAACAATATAAAGATTAGATTGTATCCTGCGAGATAACAGCTCGTGGCTTTCTCCCACGCAGAGCAAGAAGCAAACCCAGATGTGGTAATTACACATGGAGAATCAGGACACTGCTTATATCACTGAGGAGGAGGTGGAGGTGGAGGAGGAGGTTTACAGTCTCCTGCTCATTAGACAAGGTTCATGTTCCTATTAAACACCCCCGGGACAGACAGAGATGAGTCCCAGAATATTGGAGTAATGGGGACGTTACCCAGCAAATGTTCCTCAGGCAGGACAGCGAGGCCCTTAAATAAGCAGTACCCCGGCAGCGACTCACAGCCTAGTAACGCCTTAAAGAGGCAATTCAAGGGCGCGATTATTATTCCCGCAAATGTTTTTCCCCCCCGCAGGATTGAGGTAGGGGGTCTTTGGCGCTGAACCCCATTAATTTCAGCAATGGGGACCCCCTGTTTCCGGAGATACATACCTCCGTAGGGGGTGCTGGTAGCCGTTGCACTTGGCAAGCAGGGTTTACATAATGACCGCTTTTCGAAGCTTCCGCACCCTGCGAGCCAATAGGAAGTTGTGACGTCATCAGGCCTGGCTTGCTATTGGCCCACATGATGCGGGAGATTTAAACTTTGATTTGATAACAGCCCACCTTTGTAAGTCTGTATCTCGGGGAGCACGGGGTACATCACGCTGAAATTACTGGGGTTCAGCTCCAGAGACGCCCTGCTTCAACCTATGTTACCCAAACGCCCCAGATAAAGGTGCCACATGCCCTGGCGAGGAGGGCCA
This sequence comes from Ascaphus truei, assembly GCF_040206685.1. NCBI lineage: Eukaryota > Metazoa > Chordata > Amphibia > Anura > Ascaphidae > Ascaphus > Ascaphus truei. The sequence goes on from NC_134499.1 coordinate 31,952,611, forward strand.
CACGCTCCGGGGAGGAGTGCCACACGCCCCAGAGAGGAGTGCCACATGCCCCAGAGAGGAGTGCCACACGCCCCAGAGAGGAGGGCCACACGCCCCAGGGAGGAGTGCCACACGCCCCGGAGAGGAGTGCCACACGCCCCGGAGAGGAGTGCCACACGCCCCGGAGAGGAGGGCCACACGCCCCCGGAGAGGAGGGCCACATGCCCCAGAGAGGAGTGCCACACACCCCAGAGAGCAGTGCCACACACGCCCCAGAGAGGAGTGCCACACGCCCCAGAGAGCAGTGCCACACACGCCCCAGAGAGGAGTGCCACACGCCCCAGAGAGCAGTGCCACACACGCCCCGGAGAGGAGTGCCACACGCCCCGGAGAGGAGTGCCACACACGCCCCAGAGAGCAGTGCCACACACGCCCCAGAGAGGAGTGCCACACGCCCCGGAGAGGAGTGTCACACGCCCCGGAGAGGAGTGCCACACACGCCCCAGAGAGGAGTGCCACACGCCCCAGAGAGGAGTGCCACACGCCCCAGAGAGGAGTGCCACACGCCCCAGAGAGGAGTGCCACACGCCCCGGTGAGGAGGGCCACACGCCCCGGAGAGGAGTGCCACACGCCCCAGAGAGGAGGGTCACACGCCCCAGAGAGGAGTGCCACACGCCCCAGAGAGAAGGGTAACACGCCCCAGAGAGGAGTGCCACACGCCCCGGAGAGGAGTGCCACACGCCCCGGCGAGGAGGGCCACACGCCCCGGAGAAGAGTGCCACACGCCCCAGAGAGGAGTGCCACACGCCCCGGAGAAGAGTGCCACACGCCCCAGAGAAGAGTGCCACACGCCCCAGAGAAGAGTGCCACACGCCCCAGAGAGGAGTGCCACACGCCCCGGAGAGGAGTGCCACACGCCCCGGAGAAGAGTGCCACACGCCCCAGAGAGGAGTGCCACACGCCCCAGAGAAGAGTGCCACACGCCCCGGAGAGGAGTGCCACACGCCCCGGAGAAGAGTGCCACACGCCCCAGAGAGGAGTGCCACACGCCCCAGAGAAGAGTGCCACACGCCGCAGAGAGGAGTGCCACACGCCCCAGAGAGGAGTGCCACACGCCCCAGAGAGGAGTGCCACACGCCCCAGAGAGGAGGGCCACACGCCCCGGAGAGGAATGCCACACGCCCCGGAGAGGAATGCCACACGCCCCAGAGAGGAGGGCCACACGCCCCGGAGAGGAGGGTCACACGCCCCAGAGAGGAGTGCCACACGCCCCAGAGAGGAGGGCCACACGCCCCAGAGAGGAGTGCCACACGCCCCGGAGAGGAGTGCCACACGCCCCAGAGAGGAGGGCCACACACCCCGGAGAGGAGTGCCACACGCCCCGGAGAGGAGTGCCACACGCCCCAGAGAGGAGTGCCACACACCCCGGAGAGGAGTGCCACACGCCCCAGAGAGGAAGGCCACACGCCCCAGAGAGCAGTGCCACACGCCCCAGAGAGGAGTGCCACACGCCCCAGAGAGGAGTGCCACACACCCCGGAGAGGAGTGCCACACGCCCCAGAGAGGAGTGCCACACGCCCCAGAGAGGAGTGCCACACGCCCCAGAGAGGAGTGCCACACGCCCCAGAGAGCAGTGCCACACGCCCCAGAGAGGAGTGCCACACGCCCCAGAGAGGAGTGCCACACGCCCCAGAGAGGAGTGCCACACGCCCCAGAGAGCAGTGCCACACGCCCCGGAGAGGAGTGCCACACGCCCCAGAGAGGAGTGCCACACGCCCCAGAGAGGAGTGCCACACACCCCGGAGAGGAGTGCCACACACCCCGGAGAGGAGTGCCACACGCCCCAGAGAGCAGTGCCACACGCCCCGGAGAGGAGTGCCACACACCCCGGAGAGGAGTGCCACACATCCCGGAGAGGAGTGCCACACGCCCCAGAGAGGAGTGCCACATGCCCCAGAGAGCAGTGCCACACGCCCCAGAGAGGAGTGCCACACGCCCCAGAGAGGAGTGCCACACGCCCCAGAGAGGAGTGCCACACGCCCCAGAGAGGAGTGCCACACGCCCCAGAGAGGAGTGCCACATGCCCCAGAGAGGAGTGCCACACGCCCCAGAGAGGAGTGCCACACGCCCCAGAGAGGAGTGCCACACGCCCCGGAGAGGAGTGCCACACGCCCCGGAGAGGAGTGCCACACGCCCCAGAGAGCAGTGCCACACGCCCCGGAGAGGAGTGCCACACGCCCCAGAGAGGAGTGCCACACACCCCGGAGAGGAGTGCCACACGCCCTAGAGAGGAGGGCCACACGCCCCAGAGAGGAGTGCCACACGCCCCAGAGAGGAGTGCCACACGCCCCAGAGAGGAGTGCCACACGCCCCGGAGAGGAGTGCCACACGCCCCGGAGAGGAGTGTCACACGCCCCGGGGAGGAGTGCCACACGCCCCAGAGAGGAGTGTCACACGCCCCGGGGAAGAGTGCCACACGCCCCCGAGAGGAGGGCCACACGCCCCAAAGAGGAGTGCCACATGCCCCAGAGAGGAGTGCCACACGCCCCGGAGAGGAGGGCCACACGCCCCGGAGAGGAGTGCCACACGCCCCGGAGATGAGTGCCACACACGCCCCGGAGAGGAGTGCCACACGCCCCGGAGAGGAGTGCCACACACCCCGGAGAGGAGTGCCACACGCCCCGGAGAGGAGGGCCACACGCCCCGGAGAGGAGGGCCACATGCCCCGAAGAGGAGTGCCACACGCCCCGGAGAGGAGTGCCACACGCCCCAGAGAGGAGTGCCACACGCCCCAGAGAGGAGGGCCACACGCCCCGGAGAGGAGTGCCACATGCCCCAGAGAGGAGTGCCACACGCCCCAGAGAGGAGGGCCACACGCCCCAGAGAGGAGGGCCACACGCCCCAAAGAGGAGTGCCACACGCCCCAGAGAGGAGGGCCACACACCCCAGAGAGGAGTGCCACACACCCCGGAGAGGAGTGTCACACGCCCCGGGGAGGAGTGCCACACGCCCCAGAGAGGAGGGCCACACGCCCCAAAGAGGAGTGCCACACGTCCCGGAGAGGAGTGCCACACGCCCCAGAGAGGAGTGCCACACGCCCCGGAGAGGAGGGCCACACGCCCCGGAGAGGAGTGCCACACGCCCCGGAGAGGAGTGCCACATGCCCCGGAGATGAGTGCCACACACGCCCCGGAGAGGAGTGCCACACGCCCCAGAGAGGAGTGCCACACGCCCCGGAGAGGAGGGCCACACGCCCCGGAGAGGAGTGCCACACGCCCTAGAGAGGAGTGCCACACGCCCCAGAGAGGAGTGACACACGCCCTAGAGAGGAGGGCCACACGCCCCAGAGAGGAGTGCCACACGCCCCGGATAGGAGTGCCACACGCCCCGGAGAGGAGTGCCACACACCCCGGAGAGGAGTGTCACACGCCCCGGGGAGGAGTGCCACACGCCCCAGAGAGGAGGGCCATACGCCCCAGAGAGGAGGGCCACACGCCCCGGGGAGGAGTGCCACACGCCCCAGAGAGGAGGGCCACACGCCCCAGAGAGGAGTGCCACACGCCCCAGAGAGGAGGGCCACACGCCCCGGAGAGGAGGGCCACACGCCCGAGAGGAGTGCCACACACCTTAGAGAGGAGTGCCACACACCCCGGAGAGGAGTGTCACACGCCCCGGGGAGGAGTGCCACACGCCCCAGAGAGGAGTGTCACACGCCCCGGGGAGGAGTGCCACACGCCCCAGAGAGGAGGGCCACACGCCCCAAAGAGGAGTGCCACACGCCCCGGAGAGGAGTGCCACACGCCCCAGAGAGGAGTGCCACACGCCCCAGAGAGGAGGGCCACACGCCCCAGAGAGGAGGGCCACACGCCCCAAAGAGGAGTGCCACACGCCCCAGAGAGGAGGGCCACACACCTTAGAGAGGAGTGCCACACACCCCGGAGAGGAGTGTCACACGCCCCAGGGAGGAGTGCCACACGCCCCAGAGAGGAGTGTCACATGCCCCGGGGAGGAGTGCCACATGCCCCAGAGAGGAGGGCCACACGCCGCAAAGAGGAGTGCCACACGCCCCGGAGAGGAGTGCCACACGCCCCAGAGAGGAGTGCCACACGCCCTAGAGAGGAGGGCCACACGCCCCAGAGAGGAGTGCCACACGCCCCAGAGAGGAGGGCCACACGCCCCAGAGAGGAGTGCCACACGCCCCGGAGAGGAGTGCCACACGCCCCGGAGAGCAGTGCCACACGCCCCGGAGAGCAGTGCCACACGCCCCGGAGAGGAGTGCCACACGCCCCGGAGAGGAGTGCCACACGCCCCGGCGAGGAGTGCTCTGGGGGTGATATATAATAGAGAAAGGGAAGGAATCACTGTGGGAAGCATAATGAAAGTCTTTGTAAAAGGCCACATCAGGACACACAGTGTGTGTCACAGAGAACGACACTTTCCATCTCTCTGAACTCGACAACTAATGCACACAAGTTTTGAGACGGCACCAATAGAAAGTCTCAGATACTCCGAATATAACCAGTATAATAATATAAGGCCGTCAGCAGGAGGATGAGATCTCCGCTGCTTCGTTACCTGTCCCATCCTGGGATACCCGACTACAGAAAGAGAACGGGACTGGTCCAGCATCTTTGGGAAGTGTAGTGGAATACTGGTGACACGTTAATATGACGCTGAGTCCTTGTGACACGCAGTGACAGGTGCTGCTGGGGATCTGGCTGGGGGAGATGTTGTGAATGCAGAAATGACAGGAGGACTTTGATTTAAGTGTCAGACAAAAAAGACGACTGTGCAGGAGATTGAAAAGTCCTCAGTTCAACATATCATTTATCAGAGTCATATCTTAAATCAGGAGCCACTCGCTCAACATATTCCCACAGAGAGAAGAAATGTGTTGGCAAGAGGGAAGCAGGAGGAAGAGATACTGGAGGGAGGAAGAGAGAGAGGGAGGATGAGAGAGGGAGGAAAAGAGCAGGAGAGAGAGAGAGCGGGAGGAAGAGAGAGAGCGGGAGGAAGAGAGAGAGAGGGAGGAAGAGAGAGAGAGAGAGAGAGAGAGAGAGAGAGGGAGGAAGAGAGAGAGGGAGGAAGAGAGAGTGAGGATGAAAGAGGGAGGATGAAAGAGGGGGGATGAGAGCGGGAGGAAAAGAGCCGGAGGAAGAGAGAGGGAGGAAGAGAGGGAGGATGAGAGAGGGAGGATGAGAGAGAGCGGGAGGAAAAGAGTGGGAGGAAGAGAGAGGGAGGAAGAGAGAGGGAGGATGAGAGAGGGAGGAAGAGGGAGGATGAGAGAGGGAGTAAGAGAGAGGGAGGAAGAGAGAGGGAGGATGAGAGAGAGGGAGGATGAGAGAGAGGGAGGAAGAGAGAGGGAGGATGAGAGAGAGGGAGGAAGAGAGCGGGAGGAAGAGAGAGGGAGGAAGAGATGGGGAGGAAGAGAGAGGGAGGAAGAGAGAGGGCAGACTGACACTCAGTATGTGTGGAGGAAAGAGGAAAACATTAGACACAGAGAAAAACCAAGAGAAGAGACACAGAGAAAAGGGAAGTTACAGCCTACTACAGTATGAAGAATCCTACTCTTTCTGGGACCAGCGCCCTTCACAGAGACACAGAGAGAGACAGAGACACAGAGAGAGACACAGAGAGAGACAGAGACACAGAGAGAGACACAGAGAGAGAGAGAGACAGAGACACAGAGAGAGACACAGAGAGAGACAGAGACACAGAGAGAGACAGAGACACAGAGAGAGACACAGAGAGAGACAGAGACACAGAGGGAGACAGAGACACAGAAAGAGAGAGAGAGACAGAGACACAGAAAGAGAGAGAGACAGAGACACAGAGAGAGACAGAGACACAGAGGGAGACAGAGACACAGAAAGAGAGAGAGACAGAGACACAGAAAGAGAGAGAGACAGAGACACAGAAAGAGAGAGAGACAGAGACACAGAGAGAGACAGAGACACAGAGAGAGAGAGACAGAGAGACAGAGACACAGAGAGAGACAGAGACACAGAAAGAGAGAGACAGAGACACAGAAAGAGAGAGAGACAGAGACACAGAAAGAGAGAGAGACACAGAGACACAGAGACACAGAGAGAGAGACAGAGACACAGAAAGAGAGAGAGAGAGACACAGAGAGAGAGACAGAGACACAGAAAGAGAGAGAGACAGAGACACAGAAAGAGAGAGAGACAGAGAGACAGACATACACAGACAGAGATATAGAGAGACACGCAGATAGAGAGACAGGCACACACAGAGACAGACATACACACAAAGAGACAGAGAGAGAGACATACACACACACAGAGTGACAGACAAACACACACAGAGACAGACACACAGAGATGAATAAAACAGAAAAGTAAAAGGGGCAAATAATCTTTTGTAGAGGGGGGTCCCATCAAGGTCCATGTTACAGGGGGTCCCATTCAGGTCCATGTTACAGGGGGTTACATTAAGGTCCGTGTTATAGGGGGACGGGTTACATTAAGGTCCGTGTTATAGGGGGACGGGTTACATTAAGGTCCATGTTATAGGGGGATGGGTTACATTAAGGTCCGTGTTATAGGGGGACGGGTTAGATTAAGGTCCGTGTTATAGGGGGACGGGTTACATTCAGACTATTAGCAGATGAAGATTGTACCAGACAATGTAGGATGTTAGATATGTGGATCGTTATATTGATGAAGAAGAGGGGGTTATGAAGCTGAGAGCGGTGCCTGTGTTACATGCTGTGCGCAGGAGAAATCCATCACTTCCCTCTGTACCTGACAGAGCAGGATATCAGGGAATTCAAATCTCTCCGCCCCCACAGGAGGCTCTGCTATTATTACAGGCTCCTCACCCTGCACCCGCTCATTATTACTTCTGCACAGTCAGACGGGGTGATTAATATCCTGCCAGGTCCGCCCACTTACAGTATATATATATATATATATTTATATATATATATATATACAGCTATTATTATTATTACCGTTTATTGGTAAAGCGCCAACATATTCCACAGCGGGGGGGGGGGGGGTAAAGCGTGGGGGGTACAGCAGTATGTATATTACATAAACACAATGACATCCAGCTATCTCACTATACACACAGCTATCTCACTATACACACAGCTATCTCACAATACACACAGCTATCTCACTATACACACAGCTATCTCACTATACACACAGCTATCTCACTATACACACAGCTATCTCACTATACACACAGCTATCTCACAATACACACAGCTATCTCACTATACACTCAGCTATCTCACTATACACACAGCTATCTCACTATACACACAGCTATCTCACTATACACACAGCTATCTCACCATACACACAGCTATCTCACAATACACTCAGCTATCTCACTATATACACACAGCTATCTCACTATACACACAGCTATCACACTATACACATGTAAGGATCCGTCATTCGCGCCCTCCCCGGCGCGCTTCCTACCTGCCTACACCTGCGATCGAGTCTCCTGCCTCTTTTGCCTCCTGCAGCGCATCTCGCGGACCGGCGAATCCCAGCGTTCCTTCTAGGGGCGCGCGCGGACCGTACTCGGTACTAAATGCCGTTCCCGCTGGTCCCGCCTCCAGGCTTTGCTCGCACAGTGATGTCATCGCCGCTATGCTAAGCTTCCTCGCTCCTCTGTCGATACTGGTGGCGCGTGCAGCCGATTCCCCGGTCTGCAGTGAGCTGCAAGAAGAGAGACCAGGGGGGGGGGGGCGTGGTGGGGGCGCGGCCATGACGTCACCCGGCAGGTTCGCCCTCATTGGCTGAACCGCCGGGGGCGTGGCTTAGCGCTCCGTCGCGAGTCCTGAGCAACTCTTGCCAGAGCGCTGTAGCCCCCCCTCGCAGCGGGCCCGGTGCCATTGAGGGGAGGGCTCTCGTCCCTGCAGCGTCCGCCACAGCGGGCGCTGCAGTAGCCAGTGGGGACCAGGCCTTAGATATGCAACCAGGGTTAATACACATGGCTACTCCAGTCAACTCGCCTTTCTCCTGCGCAAGGTACATTCAATGAGTTAATATTAACCCTTTACTCAATTGCAATCATATCTATACGCTACCACCACCTGAGAAATTATGCAAAATATGTAAATTAATATATCTGCCAGGGTCTCGGGTCAAATGACGCCGCAGGTTCATGCGAAGTCACATGACCCCGCAATGTCATTTGATGCAGCTCCAGAACAGAGGGGGGACGCGAGCACCGGGGCAGCCAAGACAGGGGGACGCAGCAGCAAAAGTTTGCGCTTCCCTGCCTTAATATAGAAAAGCACTTATAACTTAATTTCTCTAATCCTTAGACACACGCGAATCATATCAATAGATTCAGGTGATTATGATGGACCCAACAAGACTAATTTTGACCATCTTGCTCCTAAATTTGAGTGACAAATGGATATCTATCCTTCACACTTCTTACCCATGTAGTGTGTGGTCTCACTCCATGCGTCTCCTTGCAATGATTACAGATATCTGAACGTTATACTCTAGTGTAGATGTGATCACCGGATATCCTAATTTTTAATAAATACTCTTTGGTTGAATACTTTTAGCCACGCCCCCTGAACTTTGCAGAACCCTCCAGAGAATGCTTTTGAAAGTAGCTCTAAAAGGATTTTGTTTATAAAGTTATCAAGAGAGCCATATTTTAATCCGATCTCTGGCAAAACAACTGCCCTTATCTCGAGATTCTATCAGCCCCATATAATACAACTTGTTCTTTTAGAGGGCCATAAGTGATAACCCACCAATAAAATCTTCTGAAGCTCTGGACAGACCCAGGAAGAGTCTCGACCTGTCATAAACACAATACATTGTATTTTTAAAATATCCGGTAACCGCATTAACCCCTGAAGCACCAGATTGATTCAAATACATAATATCTCGTGATATGATCATGACCCTCGAATTTGCTTTTTTGGGGAACATTAAATAATGTTTCCAACGCTCCCCAGACAAATTCCCCCTGCAGGGGTTTAAAATGAACCCTCTCTCTGCTGGAGCAGTCTCAGCACATTGCAACTGAAGCTCTTTCCTTCTCAGCCACATTAGCAGCTCCCGACATTAATGTATTATGTGTAATAATAAATGCAGAGTCATCCATCGAGACTAATTCCAGCCCCCCCGCCTGCTCGCCGCTTCCAGCCACAGAACCTAATTAAAGCTCCAGGGAGGTGATGAGCTGTGTAATAAATAGATTTGATTACCGTTTCATGTAAATAAATATAATTTCCTCCAGATTAGGAGGTCTTATTAACCCCTTCACCTCTGCCAGCCACTTTGTGTTGGGATGATCACATGATCTATGACACCAGAAAGACAATGCAAAGAGTTTCTGACTCTTCTGGCAGCATTCAAAGTAAAAAAAAAAGCAGACATTTAATTTGCATTCGGCTACCCACAATCCTTTGTGGTTGAATTGTACGATGTGTCATAGACTGGGTGACGTGTGGATGAACTCTGGGCGATGTTTGTCTTGCGCCATCCTTCCCAGGATCGTCACTGTGCGCGCCTCCGGCCATCTGGAGATTGTGGTCTCACCACTGATAACACCGGATCGGAACTTCTCCTGCACGTCTGGCTCGGGATTCTGAGCCGTCCTGAAATGTATCACAGAGAAGACAAGTCAGACGGACAGTTCAAATCCCGGTGTCAGCTCCTCATGACCTCGGGCAAGTCACATCATCTCCCTAAATTAGAGTGTTAGCTCTTCGGGGCAAGGACCTGTGTCTATGTACAGTGCTATGAACACTGCAGCGATATATACAGAATAGATTAGAAAAAAAATAAAAAGGACAATGCGCACACAAGGTTAGTATTAAAGATAATATTTTTCAGTAGCACACGTAGCGTCTATAACTTACTATAACCTTTAATGAAAACTAATTACCTAAGCTGATGATCGATCCGTTCTCCTGCGATCGATGCGTGAATATCCTGCTTTTGGGGCTAATCAAATGGCTGCTCCTGAATCAATCCTGTTAGTGAAATACAACAGATACAATATATCCTTATGTTATTACGGGCAACATTGTCTATTGTTACAGGTTTCAACTCAGATACAGTCTCCTGCTGGGAATATTGCAACACTTTCCAGTTTGTGATAATTTGTTGCAAATGTTGATCCACTGCTAGCGACAGGACAGGGTTCAAAGAGAGACAGGACAGGGCTCAAAAGGAGGTGTCAGATCCTACTATAGCAAGCAAAAGATGCTCAGTACAGCTGCACCTGCCGCTTGCTTGAGAATTCTACACTAAAACCCATCCAATGCTGTGAGATTTCTGCAGCCAGACTAAGGGCCCATCACATTAACACAGCGGGGGTCCCTGCATTTGAATGGTACTTACTCTGTGTGAATCCTCCCGGCAGGGAGTCCCATTAAAATACCGGGACCAACGACTGTGTTAATCCGATGGGCCATTAAAGCCTTTGGTGGCCCACCTCACAGTTACTGCGAAATGGTCACAGATTCTCCTTGGCAAGCGGTCTACAACCGGCAGTGGCATCTGTACATTGACTAATTAAAAATGGCGCTAAGAATTGGAAAACAACAACAATTAACATACACCATAAACACGCAACATATCAATTATAAACAGAATAACATCTATGTGTGCAAATATGAAGCCTTTAGTAGCCAGCTGGTCAGCAGCCATTATATACATAGGCAAGACCAGCCAGACGCCAGCTGCAAGTAGGGGATAAAAATTGGTGATATTTTTATTGGCAATAACCGGATATCGCCAGGTGTGGGAGTTTAGTGAGTAGCACGTGAATAAGTAATTAGCTGTTAACTCTTCATTTGCTCACCTTTGCAATAATGTTATTAAATGTAACGCTCTTGCATATGTAATTAGGCAACGCATGCTATTAGCCGTCCTGCCGTTGCATTTAGCCCACATGTCACTGCAATAGGAGTGTTAGCGTTGTTATTTAAGTGTTAAAACTGCCGAGAACACAAATGGAACTCATTAAATAAATATCGCACATTGATGTCAATTTTGACCTTTAGTGAATCTAGGTCAATATCTGTAATATATTCACGTGGAGGGGTCTGGGCTCCAATTCCCCATCACACGGACTCTAACCCCCTCCCCTCCTGTGTGAGACGCTCTTCTGACGAGAAATCTACATCAGCGGTGCGCAAACTGGGGGGCGCGGGATTTTTCTGGGGGGGGTGCAGAGTTCCTGTGCTCTTCCCAGAGGCATTTAAATTAAATGCTGGGGGGACCGCGCAAGGTCTCTGCAACCTCAACTTACCGGGATACAGCCGGCTTCTGGTCATGTCGCCATGACAACGCAGCGTCAAATGACGTCGTTGGGTCATGTGACGCGTCATCATGGAAACGCGTGTCAAATGATGCTGCAGGGTCACGTGACCCTCGGCGTAATTTGACGCCAGTTCACTGCGGGGGGCGCAAGCTCTGGAGCCGCACCCCTGATCTACATCACAGACACGGTGATACTCTGCGGCAAGTGCCTGCGGGATGCAGCGGTATATAGCAGTCCTGAAGAGTTACCAACAGGTCAGGTTTTCAGCATATGCCAGCTTCAGCGCAGGTGGCTCAATCAGAGGCTCAGTCGAAGACTGCACCTCTGATTGAGCCACTTATGCTGAAGCAGGGACTGATTGAGCCACCTGTGCTGAAGCAGGGATATCCTGAAAACTTGACCTGTTGGTAGCTCTTGCGGACTGGAGTTCGCTACCCCTGCTGTATAGAGATACTCAGTATAATATATTACTTTCTCTGGAAAATGATGCACGCTTAACTCTTAACCCAGGGGAGGCCAACTGCAGTCCTCAAGGGCCACCAACAGGTCTGGTTTTCAGGATATTCCTGCTTCAGCACAGGTGGCTCAGTCAATGACTGACTGAAGCAGGGATATCCTGAAAACCGGACCTGCTGGTGGCCCTTGAATGCTGCAGTTACCCATCCCTGTCTTAACCCTTCAATGCCAGAGGGGCCATGTGTTGTAGGCTCCCTGGCACTGACGTGGTTAAGACCTGCAACTTTGCAGAATGCCCGGAGCTCACTCCTTTGCACTGTTAAAAGGATTTCGGAGATGCCAATTTCCCTCACATTACTGCGAGCTTGCGGGCGGGGAATTCGCACAGCGGACAGCAGGGAGCGTTGATTTATGAAGCGAAGACACAAAGTTGAATTAGTTTCGGAGTCAGGACTCATTTATATTTCCATAAGCCGCGGATTCTCCCGGCGCTCTTTGCAACGGTTGCTGGCGCTATTATATAATGAGGGGGAGGTAAAATAACTCCGGGGGGGGATTCGTTTTCAAATCTTCGCCTTGCTTAAAGACGGAAGGCGTGATTACTGCGTAATCCTGTCCGGCGCTGGAAGGTGGGCTGCAGACTGCTGTCATTCTCTAGAGAACAGGCTGTTAGCAAAGGCAATGACTGTGTAACTTTCACAGAGAACAAGTTCTGCCTACAACTCCCCGCAGAGGATTCGCATGTGTACCTGAATACTTTCATCCAGAGACACAAACGCCCCTGCCCAATAAATAGTTGTAGATGATGAGCAGCACGGTCAGAAGTATCCAACTTCAAACTGGACCGGAGAGAAGGAAAAAAGCGAGCACTCCAAAGTGGCAATAAGGTCTGGTTTATTGCAGGCTAGACAAACAATAACAGGACCACACAGAACACACCGTGTGGTCCTGTTATTGTTTGTCTAGCCTGCAATAAACCAGACCTTATTGCCATTTTGGAGTGCTCGCTTTTTTCCTTCTCTCCGGTCCAGTTTGAAGTTGGATTCTTCCGGCTGTGCTGCTCCTCATCTACAACTATGTACTGGAATCTACCTGTGGATGGGCTGCACGCCCCGGTGTCTGGAATGTCCACAGAAGCACACAGGTAAAGGGCCGCAGTGCCCTGTCATATATACATGTACACCTGTGCAACTTTATTTTCTGATTTGTTCATACTAGGTTGGGTGTTTATTATTGTGTTCAATTTGTGGTTGTCAAGTGGACACCACTAGACACATATCCCTTCCTATTGTATATTTATTCAGCTCTCCTGGACACTCCATTGTCACCTGGATTATCATGCTTATTATATGCTACAGAACTCTCTCTAATTATTGCAGCATCACACTCTATCTCACTTTGTAGCCCCTTCCCAATATGCTGTGAAGCCTCTTCCCCGTGCTGGGAAAGATCTTGGTCCCATTCATTTAAGGGTGCAGTTCCTCTTAGGACCAAAGTGTACTAATAGCAGTGACATGTGTTACCCTCCTTGCCCGGCTCTACAGGAGTTCCATCTCTCGTACCTGTTCAGGGTGCTCGGTAGGTGCAGGCTGGGCGTGGATGCTTGAACACAACAAGGATGGGTGCCAGGAACCTATATAAAACATATAGTGCTGTACTGGACACCTGTCAATACTGCTTCACAGACACTGACATACTTCACACAGACTAATAATGATTGGCAAATAATAATTTGCAGGAGCTTTTTTGTAGCTCTTACTCCTGTGCCTTTGAGGTATTTGGCTTGTTACCCACAGTAAGGGTTATACTGTCAGTCTCTTACATAGCATTAGTGATGTCCCAACTAGATTGTAAGCTCTTCGGGGCAGGGACTCCTTTTCCTAATGTCACTTTTATGTCTGAAGCACTTCTTCCCATTATGTGTTATTTGTTATTTATATGATTGTCACGTGTATTTCTGCTGTGAAGCGCTATATACATTAATGGCGCTATATAAATACAGACATACATACATGTTACATGGGCCTCTCTGGAATACACGTCAGGCTGCTGAATTAGAAACACGCTGCTGCGTACCACATACTTCTCCCATACCTATGTGATCAGGATTACACTAAGGACCTTCCTGTTGGGCCGATCCAAGAACGCTCCACAGTTACCAACACTGAACTCCTTACAAAGAGCAGCACTCCCCCCCCTCTCCCCCACCCCAGACAATTTGCCGTCCCCCTAAAATTTGCCACCCCAGGCCTGGGCCTAGCAGGTCTCTGCCTAAATACAAGCCTGGGACGGTGTTCCATTAGGAGCGCCCACTCAGAGCGTAACCCTGCGCAGTGTGTCCTATTTGAAGAGGAAGATCTGGGGGTCTAAAAGTTAGGGAACAAACGCAGCACTGAGAATAGCACAAAAGGCGTTACATGTCTAAGTGCTTCCGTGTTAGTGCAAATCCGATACATGCTGCTAATTTAGCATTGAATGGGCCTGGAGGCTTCTTTGAAGTTTCATTAGCCATTAGCAGCCCAGTTAATGCTTATGACTGTGTCTCGGAATAGCTCGCCGGTACCTGCGCGGCCGCTGCTTTCACCTGCTAATGGTCAGTTCTCCGGCTCAGGCACTCAGCCTATTGTGCGGCTCAGGCGATGTGTTCCCATATTGATTTCCTGCAGTGAATAGGTGCACCCATCCACCCTAGATCCCCATTACGAGCGAACGTCTTTTTTTCTTGCGAGAGGTAATTAATGGCCGCTTAAAGAAAGGAACACGGAAGCGCGCCTGATTTTACAACCTGCCCCGTGTGCTTTTCCTACGAGGGCAACCTGCAGGACATCAATATTGGAGGCTATGCAGTCGGTGCTCCCCTCCACTGCCAATAACATTAACCTCTTCCCTGCCGCAGTCATCTCACTGGCGGCGAAGGGGTTAAAGAAGCCATACAGTTCTTCCCATGCAGCTGGCGAATTGCGGGACTCCGCCCGGCGCTGCAGGCTGTTCCGGCACTCCCGGGGTTAACCGCGCCGGTGTTGGCATGCATGGGCAGCTGACATTTCTTGTGTTTCCTCCTATAAGAAGCTCTTAGGTAACGGGGTCCCCCTACTCATTCCCACCCCCATAATAGCTGCTCACGTATTGACTATAATTTTGCTGACCAGCAAATCCCGTCAGCCGCCATCGTCCGCTCTGCTTGGTCAGACCATTCTCCAATCATACCCCCATTGCAGTGCCTTCCAGTTAAACACAAAACAAGATGGTGGTCTTTAAACAATTCCTTACTAATAGACCCCCACACCAGCCAATTAGCGGTCTAGGACATTTGGGCGCAGGCAAATCTCCGCCGGTGTTTAGCCGCAAGTGACCTTGCTGCAAGGACACAGTTTTTTTGTAGTCAAAACCTCTCATTTCACTTCCTAACCTTTTCCGCAGCCAATCAGAATTTAGCTCCATCTTGGGATACAAAATGAATAATACTAAATCCTTGGCCCTTATTATAAATCTCCCTAAAGAAGCAGTAAAGCTCCTACAGGTTCATTTTGATTTAAAACGGAGCCCAAACCACATCAAATATTTAGGAATCCAAAATAACCCAGGACTAACCTGCACTATATGTCACAAATTTTAGCCCCTTCTTTAAACAGATAATAAAAGACCTGACCTTTTGGAATCCATATAGATTCTCATGGTTTGGAAGAAAATTGCAATAAAAATAAATGTTTTATCCAGATTTCTTGATCTTTTTAAGACCCTCTGAGTCAAAATCTGCCAAACTGATCTTGACGTTTCACAAAATGAAATACTAAAATTAGTCGGAGAAAACAGGTGTCTACAGAAGTATCCTTTATAGTTCCAAATTAAATAGAGGCCTTGCTCTTCCAAACCTACAAAAATACTACAGAGCGGCCTAATTAGGACAACTAATCAGTTGGCACTCAAACCCGTCTGACAGACAGTGGGCTGAACCGATTAAAAATAGAGACGTTCTTTGGCACAACAAAAAATTCAAACCAATTGAGATCTATAACAAGTTAATCATCTTGTAATTTATGGGACTCTGTCAAAACCATGTTTCAATTAGCCACATCTCCTTCTCCCATGTAGCTCGTTTACTGATCCTTCCCTTTTTATTTGGGCAAACGACAAGCCAACCCTTGGGTCCAGAATGGACTCGAGTCAACGATATCCTTCTTCATGGGAAGGTTCCCTCTTTAGCTTCACTGCAATCTAACCAAAAGATTCCCTCCTCTGAATTTTTAAACTTCCGCTAAATCTGCCATTTTATCCAATCAATATATCAATCAGATCTCTCTCATGATCCTACTCCATTTGAGAATTGGTGTTTACACCAAACCCTTACAGAGGAGGTAAGGTAACCTCCACTTTATATCCCACCCTAAATCCTACTAAAGCTAATCTTGTATCTGAAAGACATATGACTGCTTGGGAGGAAGACCTAGATACTATCTTACATCTGGACCCTTGGCAAGATATAGGAGGGGCCGCTTCCAAAAACCCATCCTGTGTTGTGATCAAAGAAAACATATATAAACTGATACAGTATATAGGTGGTACCTGACCCCACCACGTTACATTCCTTCCCCCCAAGTGTCTCTCCAATATGCTGGCGTGATTGCGGTGATATGGACACTATATTGCATATACTCTGGTCATGCCCTAAAATGTAGCCACTATCGAAAGCAGTGCTCAGCCTAATATATAGTATTTTACAGGACAACATCCCTCATGACCCATTACACACACTAGATTTTGGGAAGCGGTGTGTCTGTTCACTATGCATGTGGACACCACTTAAGATATCGTAACCACATTTTGCATGCATCTGTGTGACGGAGAGGCCTTGGTCAGTTAGGAGTCTGCATACTAAGTATTTCCAAAGAGTCCTTTATTTTCCCGCACTGGAAAAACAGGGTAGAATGCACTTGGTTTCAGCAGTACAAAGCAAGAACTTAACACAGCAAACATCTGCAAACAATATGTAAAAGTCCTTATCTTCATAGCAGGTACGTGTCCCAGCTGTCTCCAGGCACTCTTTTCTTGTTGCAGGCTGTGAAGTCCTGCTGTTGACAGGAAGTCCCTCTGGGCAACTACTGTCCTGTTTTCTTGCAGGCTTGTCTGTGATGCGGGGTTGAGTCCCCGCTGTTCCCAGGTAAATCCCTCTGGGAACAAGAAGCCTGGGACCCTGCAGGATCTCAATAACAGTGACAGACCGGCGGATACAGTGCGCGTTAACTCGTTCCCTGCCGGAGGGGCCAGCCCGCAAGTTACAGCTTCATTACTGTCTCTTAGGCCCCTATCAAATAAGATGCTAATCCACTTCCCAGCGCTGGAGAACAGGTCAGCTCTGGTCAAACGAATGGGTCAAAAATCTTCTCCAGTGCAGAGAAGCAGCATTGCAGACCCCAGAATAAGAGCTGTGGTTGAAGTGGCGGCTATCTTTCCGCTGCCTCGGTCCCTTATACACAGGTCCCGGGAATGAGGTTGGAAAAGCTTCTCCTCAATGTTACATAAACTGAACGGTATTTGAAGTCAGGTTCAGTTTGAGTTAAGTGCAAGGTTTCTCCCTACAGACAATTTAGCACAAGTACATACACCTTGATAAAGTCCTGCGGGACGAAACGCGTTGGTGCGGCTGCTATATACACCCATTTGTGAATCCATTTAATAAATACCCTCTATTTTATTTTGGAGTTTGCCCATATATGTTTTCCAAATAACCTTCCAGTTGCAGTGCATCCTTTGCTTCCCTTCATCTCCATTGCTTCAAGACATCAGGATTGCGCGCAGAGGAACCATCATCCGGCTTTGGCGCTCCAGATTCCAGGATACCCCCAGGGCAGGTAATGGGCATTAGCCCTTATCTTATTACCTGATACCCCTATGGGGATGTTTATGCACTAAGGGTGGGATGTGCAATATTGACCATCTTTGCGGTAGTCAGGCAGACTGACCGCTAGGTCTTTATTTTTGCCTCCCCTTATATGATGATGCTATATATATGAGCCAATGGACTACATACAGTGTTCCTATTTCTGGACTATCTTTTTCAATTACAAAGATGTAAGTGTGCACACACGGTATTTGAGCATCGCTCTACCTACTCTTCACAAGTACAAATGGGAACAAAATATTCGTCCCAGCAGCAGGAAAATCTAGGAGAGACTTCCTACAAAATAACAATGTAACACAGGGTAACACAATGTACAAGTGTGTAACACCATGTACAACAATGTAACGCAGTGTAACACACTATACAACGATGCAAATGTAGTGTAACACAATGTGACACAGTATAACACAATGTACAACAGTGTAACACAATGTATCACAATGTAACACGGTATAACAAATGTACCCCAATGTAAAAACAATGTACCCCAATTTAACACAACGTAACAGTGTATGTACCACAATGTACCCCAACATAACACCACATAACATACACTAGAACACAATGTACAACTGGGAACAGACATTGTTACACTGAGTTAAGCTGCGGCCATGCTAGGAGCGCATGCGTGTGGCGCACCCAAAAACATGCAAACCTATGCGAACGTCCATACTGCGCGGGCAACCGAGCACACGCACGTGCGCGTCGGCAAGAGCGGGGCTGGGGGAGACAAAACCTTTTGATTTTGCCGCGCGTCGGCCGGGTCACGCGGGCAGTTCAGCCAATGAGAGCGATCCGCTCGCGTGACATCACGGCCACGCCTCCGGCAAATTCCATTGAGAGCTGATCCTGGTCGCACCTCCACTTGCAGACCCCACATCGCCTCTGCAACAGGCGCGGCGTGACGTCACACGCTCCGCCGCGCGCCCCTAGCATGGCCACAGTCTTATATGAACTGCGGAATACTCTAGAAGGGAGTTAGAAATCATTTGCTGCAGCCTGTTTAATAAAGGCACAGGGAGTTACAGACTCTTTTACACACAGATAAATCCTGCTTTGTTGAAGCGCTACTTTCCAAATGGAAAAGCAGGGGTAATGAAATCTCCAGGATAATAAAGCTGCCGTGTGATTGGCTGCCTGTCGCCTTGCCGTGTCTGGCTGCTCTGCAGTGGGGGGCAGTTAGCACTGTAGATGGATGTCACGTACCCTCCTCTGCTGTGTGACGCTCTCTCTGCCCAGCCGGACGCCAGCACAGTCGCTGCGGTTTGCTGATTGCCAGCAGAGCAGCAGAGTGTGTGCGTGCGTTGCGCTGGGCTCTGGTCATTAGCTCGCTCGCTCCCTCCCTGCACAACATAAGCCGGAGCCCGGGCAGGACACGCAGGATGCTTCGTGTAACCACCTTCCAGTCAATTCCATTTATCAGCGCTCAAACACATCGGAAAAACACAACTTCCTGCTCTAGCAGAGGGGGACGCGGAGGTCCTAGAGCAGGGGCGGCCAACCCCAGTCCTCAAGGGCTACCAACAGGTCAGGTTTTCATGATATCCCTGCTTCAGCACAGGTGGCTCAATCAGTGGCTGCTTCAGCACAGGTGGCTTAATCAGTGGCTCAGTCTTCGACTGAGCTACCTGTGCTGAAGCAGGGATATCCAGAAACACCTGACCTGTTGGTGGCCCTTGAGGACTGCAGTTGTCCACCCGTGTCCTAGAGCTATCATGATTGTCTTTGAAGTGGGAGAACAGTAACTGATGCTAGTTCCTTGTTACCATGGGCAATGCCACCCTCCCTCCATGTGACAGGCACCACATATTCGAGTGTGAGCTCTGCGGGGGAGGGCTTCATTCTGTCTGGAAGTACAGAGCTGCGTGTCCTACAAATGTGTGAGATTCAGGAGATACTGACCCTTCTTCCTTTAACACCTCATTCCAATAGCCTGTCCCTGATAATCCAGCACACTATAGTGTAGTGCTGCCTGAGCCTGTCCCTGATAATCCAGCACACTATAGGGTAGTGCTGCCTGAGCCTGTCCCTGATAATCTAGCACACTATAGTGTAGTGCTGCCTGAGCCTGTCCCTGATAATCCAGCACACTATAGTGTAGGGCTGCCTGAGCCTGTCCCTGATAATCCAGCACACTATAGTGTAGGGCTGCCTGAGCCTGTCCCTGATAATCTAGCACACTATAGCGTAGTGCTGCCTGAGCCTGTCCCTGATAATCTAGCACACTATAGTGTAGTGCTGCCTGAGCCTGTCCCTGATAATCTAGCATCCTATAGCGTAGTGCTGCCTGAGCCTGTCCCTGATAATCTAGCATCCTATAGTGTAGGGCTGCCTGAGCCTGTCCCTGATAATCTAGCACACTATAGGGTAGGGCTGTCTGAGCCTGTCCCTGATAATCTAGCATCCTATAGCGTAGGGCTGCGTGAGCCTGTCCCTGATAATCTAGCATTTTATAGCGTAGGGCTGCCTGAGCCTGTCCCTGATAATGTAGCATCCTATAGCGTAGGGCTGCGTGAGCCTGTCCCTGATAATCTAGCATTTTATAGCGTAGGGCTGTCTGAGCCTGTCCCTGATAATCTAGCATCCTATAGCGTAGGGCTGCCTGAGCCTGTCCCTGATAATCTAGCATCCTATAGTGTAGTGCTGCGTGAGCCTGTCCCTGATAATCTAGCATCCTATAGCGTAGGGCTGTTTGAGCCTGTCCCTGAGAATCTAGATCCTATAGAGTAGTGCTGCCTGAGCCTGTCCCTGATAATCTAGCATCCTATAGCATAGTGCTGCCTGAGCCTGTCCCTGATAATCTAGCATTTTATAGCGTAGGGCTGTCTGAGCCTGTCCCTGATAATCTAGCATCCTATAGCGTAGGGCTGCCTGAGCCTGTCCCTGATAATCTAGCATCCCATAGCGTAGGGCTGTTTGAGCCTGTCCCTGATTATGTAGCATTTTATAGCGTAGGGCTGCCTGAGCCTGTCCCTGATAATCTAGCATCCTATAGTGTAGGTCTGCCCGAGCCTGTCCCTGATTATGTAGCATCCCAAAGCATAGTGCTGCCTGAGCCTGTCCCTGATAATCTAGCATCCTATAGCGTAGTGCTGCGTGAGCCTGTCCCTGATAATCTAGCATCCTATAGCATAGTGCTGCCTGAGCCTGTCCCTGATTATGTAGCATCCTATAGCATAGTGCTGCCTGAGCCTGTCCCTGATTATGTAGCATCCTATAGCATAGTGCTGCCTGAGCCTGTCCCTGATTATGTAGCATCATATAGCATAGGGCTGCCTGAGCCTGTCCCTGATAATCTAGCATCCTATAGCATAGTGCTGCCTGAGCCTGTCCCTGATTATGTAGCATCATATAGCATAGGGCTGCCTGAGCCTGTCCCTGATAATCTAGCATCCTATAGCATAGTGCTGCCTGAGCCTGTCCCTGATTATGTAGCATCCTATAGCATAGTGCTGCCTGAGCCTGTCCCTGATTATGTAGCATCCTATAGCATAGTGCTGCCTGAGCCTGTCCCTGATTATGTAGCATCCTATAGCATAGTGCTGCCTGAGCCTGTCCCTGAACGAGGTGTCACTTCATTTGTCTCACTGGTTTTCTTAGAAGTAGATCAATACTCTCTCTCTTCGAAAGATGCCGTCCCTAGCTGTGATCACTCTCATCTAATCATTTGTAGGATCAGAGAGGCGGCTCAGCACTGCCCTGACGTCTGTGCTCAGTACTGTTCTGTAATGAGGCTGATTGTCCACTGCTCATGGTCCCACGTCCGGGACAGTGAGAAGGGATACTAAGGACATAGTTACCAGCAGATGTCTGTCTCCCTGCTGTCCTCATAAGGCCTCGGCCAGGGTGGCGCTGAGCGGGCGCGCTCACTCTGGCCGCGAGGAAACACATTGCGGTAATGTGTGTGGCCAGCGTCAGTGAGCACCTGAGCATGCGCGGCGCTTACCTGCTTACCAAGCAAGCAAATTTGAATTTGGCGCTCACTCGCGCGTAACGTGAGCGGTTCACCCAATGAGGGTGAACCAGCTCCGTGGTTCAGCTTCCGTCTTGGCCGCGCCCCCCAAAACGCCCCCCACACTTGCACTTAGCCGGCCACGCACAGCGCACGAATTCCAGCGCGCCCGCTCCCTGCCTGGCCGCAGCCTTAGGCTTGTTTTATAGTATGCGCGCGCGTGTGCGCGAACGCTCGTACACGTGAGGCACACTTTTTGTGTGTACGGGTCCGTGCTGTGAGTGACGCGCACGTGTGTGTATATGTGTGTATATATGCGTGTGGATGTGTGTGTGTGTATATGCGTGTGGATGTGTGTGTGTGTATATATGCGTGTGGATGTGTGTGTGTGTATATGCGTGTGGATGTGTGTGTGTGTGTGTATATATGCGTGTGGATGTGTGTGTGTGTATATGCGTGTGGATGTGTGTGTGGATGTGTGTGTGTGTATATGTGTGTGGATGTGTGTGTGTGTATATATGCGTGTGGATGTGTGTGTGTGTATATGCGTGTGGATGTGTGTGTGTGTATATGCGTGTGGATGTGTGTGTGTGTATATATGCGTGTGGATGTGTGTGTGTATATATGCGTGTGGATGTGTGTGTGTGTGTATTGATTGTTTGAAAGTTAATAATTTATTATATAATAAAAAACAGACGTGAGAATAAATAATTTATTAACATAACATGTGCAACTTTGATAAATATATATACATATACACACACACACATATATATATATATCTATATAAAGCAACTGTAAATATTACTGTATGTTCATTTGCATGTCTTAGACAGGTCTGCAACCCTGTCTTTCCCCATTGTCACCCAGCATACAACGCTTCCACTGCAGCAAAGGATTCTGGGAAATGACATGCAAATGAGCACTCAGTGCCACCTTTTGTCTCAAGCTCGTATTACACAAGCAGATCCTCAAGCCAATGCATGCTGTTTTAAACACAGCTTTTAGACAGAGGCTGGGATGAGATGCAAAGCCATTAGACCCACTCACATACATGTTTCAACCTTGATGGGTATCATCAGTGTGAGTGGGTCTAATGGCTTTGCATCTCATCCCAGCCTCTGTCTAAAAGCTGTGTTTAAAACAGCATGCATTGGCTTGAGGATTGGCTTGTGTAATACGAGCTTGAGACAAAAGGTGGCACTGTGTGCTCATTTGCATGTAATTTCCCAGAATCCTTTGCTGCAGTGGAAGCGCTGTATGCTGGGTGACAATGGGGAAAGACAGGGTTGCAGACCTGTCTAAGACATGCAAATGAACATACAGTAATATTTACAGTATATCTATATATATATATATATAGATATAGATATATATATATATATCATATATATACATACATACATATACACACACACACACACACACACACACACACACACACACTACACCCACACCCACACACACACACACACACACACACACACACACACACACACACACACACACACACACACACACACTACACCCACACACACACACACACTACACCCACCCACACACACACACACACACACACACACACACACACACACACACCACACACACACACACACACACTACACCCACACACACACCCACACACACACCCACACACACACCCACACAGTGCAGACTGAGCAGTAGCTGCGCGAAAACATAGTTTTCTGAGTCTTCCCCCCGATCGGCCGGTTCCACACTCACTGCCGTGCGCGCGCGGCCCTAGCATAGAACGGCTGGCTAACCACAGCCAACTATAAGTGCCGCGCGCACACGGTGCAGCAAGCGCGCCCACAAAATTACGGGCCTAACCCTTCCCCACTATACAGCTCTTCTTACCAGTCAAACAGCCACATCTGGGGTGCAAAACTGTGCAGAGGTCCATGTTTGACTATATCTGCTTATAAGAATAATCTTTTGCATTTAATATTGAATGTTCCATCCCCAAGGCGTATAGATGTATACAGAGTGATAAATCACACCATGCAGCCATCTCTTGGGTGGTAAGACTGCAACAAAACAATGCTCTGAACTACAAAATAAATAGGTGGGTGGTAAGGACAAACTAAGTAACATCTTTATGTGCAAAGTATTCTTGCTTTTGTTTATTGAGGTTTACCCACCGTCATTTATATCATGTCTGGATGAAACCTATCCCAGCTTCATATTGCAAAGGCAAAATAACCAACCTCTCTCACACTGATGTGACCCAAAAGGTCAAAACAGCTGTCTGTGAGTGGGTTTTCTGGCTTTGCACTTATTTAACCGAGACTGTGCTACAAAGCTGTGTAATGCGGCAGGCATAAGTTTATAGGGTCCCATGTTAAAATGGATAAGAAGCAATGTGACACTGTGTGCTCATTTGCATATTATTACCCAGAATCTCTGGCTGCAGGGGAAGCATTGTATCCCAAGAGATAATGGGGAAAGGCACTGTTGCAGACATGTCAGAGATGTGTGAATGTGCTCACAAGTTCAAGTTATATTTTTATTTGCTTTATAGAGACAGAACCGTAGAATTAGATGTCAGTTGAAAACCACTTGGCCATCCTAGTGTGCCCAGATTATGGCCCATATTCAGTAAATGGTGCTATTCCATAAGGCTCTAAGGGTGCACCCCCTTGAATCTTATGGCATAACACGGGGAGGTCACAGGACGTCCCATAATCACATACTTCTGGAATGTAGGGGCTGGAGGTGTGTGACACAGAACTGACACTGTCTCTGTGGTATAACAAGGGTGGAGGAGACAGACACATTTCCGAGAAAGGGGAACAGTAGGACCAGGGGTTTGCTGTGCGTGGTGCAGTTGGAGGGTGGTATATTTAGGAGAAATGTGAGGAGTTCCTGTTTTACTGTAGGAGTAGTAGTTGCATAGAATGGTCTCCCAGCATGAGTGGTGAGATAAGTACAGTTAAGGCAGGAGTGCTCAACTCTGAAGACCCCCAAGGATGTCAGGTTTTCAGAAATATCACTGCTTCAGCACAGGGGGCTCAATCAGTGGCTCAGTTTTCAACTGGGCCATCTGTGCTGAAGCTGGGATATCCTTAAAACCTGACCTGTTGGGGGGGGTCTCGAGGACTGGAGTTGAGCGCCCCCGAGTTAAGGAATTCAAAAGTGCTTGAGATAGATAATAAAGACGCCTGTGCAATGCCTTGCTCCGGCGTGTAAGGGGTTAGTGGTGAGAGCACCTTGTAGTGTGAAGTCCCATTGTATATTCTGCCCAGGTCAGTGTCACTGATCCATCAGGCTCTGCTCAATACTGTGAAAAGGTTAAAGAGCCCGTGATGAATTGAGAGAGCTCCCTCGGGGGGAGGGGGGGGAGACTGTCCGGTTAATGGGACAGGTAGAGGGTCTGTGCTCTTGAGGTCAGGGGGCGAACTGTTTGATAAAACAGCGCTTTGAAAACATGGCGATTCCACAAAATGTCAAATACACGAGAATGTCAACTGTCTGCAGCACTGTAAAAAAATACTGTAAAAAATACTGTCATGATATACACTTAGTTACGTTATGGTGGGTAAAAAGAGTAACAAAAACCCTCCACAGCAAAGCATATAGCAAATGGAAATATAACTGTATGCTCATTTGCATGTCTTAGGCAGGTCTGCAACCCCGTCTTTCACCATTATCACACAGCACTTCCACTTCAGCAAGGGATTCTGGGAAATGACATGCAAATGAGCACACAGTGCCACCTTTTGCTTCAAAACCATTAACATGGTTCCCTATAGGCTTAAACTTGCTGCATGGTCACAGCTTTGAGCACAGCCTGGGTTAAGATGCATAGCCAGTAAACCCACCTACAGACAGCTGTTTCGACCTTAATGGGTCTCATCAGTGTGGGGTATATATATGTGTCTCTGGGTGTGTGTGTGTTTAAATGTATACATATGATATATGTGTCTATATACTGTACTGTATGTGTGTGTAATATGTGTCTATATTCTGTGTGATATATGTCTATATACTGAGCAGGGTCCTCATTACCTGCTGTATCTGTTTGTGCATGTTTGTCCTTATTAGGTATAATATGCTGTTTATGTAATATACATCACTCTGTACCCCCATTGTACCGCGCCACGGAATATGCTGGCGCTTTACAAATAAACAATTATAATAATACTGTATGTGTGTGTGTGTACATGTGTAAAATGTGTCTATACACTGGGTGTTTATATGTACACATGTGTAATATATGTATCTATATGTGTGCTTGTATCCATGTGCAATGTGTCTATATACTGTATGTGTGTGTAAATATACACAAGTGTCTCTGTGTGTGTGTGTGTGTGTGTGTGTGTGTGTGTGTGTGTGTGTGTGTGTGTGTGTGTGTGTGTGTGTGTGTGTCTGTGTGTGTGTGTGTGTGTCTGTGTCTGTATACATGTGTACACATACAAGAATGAGATCAGACCTCTCCATTTGCCTTATGAAATGAAGGTTCCTTCCAAGCTTGAGCCACTTCTTTAACTGCAGGTTCTATTGACAGACAAAGCTAACAAGACAACTCCAGTACCGGCTCCTTCTTGAAACCAGTGTGATCTGTACAAGACAGTGACAGTGACACTCTGCAGCACAACAAGGTTCATTGTGATACTTGTTTAAAATTTGATGAATTTTAATGTAGTTTGTGCCATGATCTACCAGAGCTCTCAAGTCTCTTCTTCACCATCTACAGTCACATGTCTCTGTGTATCTCTCCTTCTCTTTCCCCTGCTGGTGTATTAGGAATGTGTGACAATCAGCAACAAACCTGCGAGGACCAGAAGTGCTCCTGTAACTCTGCTCTGTAGCCCAAGCTGAGCTGTGCCAGTCTAATCACCTTCTGTGATGTGCCAAGGAAGATAAATACATTGTATTCTGTGTACAAATCACCAGATAAACAATGAGAAATACAACTGTGATGGGTATTATGGTTCTTATTCAACATGCTGTGAAACTGCTTCTCTCTGCTGGTGAAGATGTGAGTTCCATTGAAGAGCTGATATCTTCTCCAGCACTGGGAGCAGCTGCAAAGCCTGTTCTCATATAAGTGAGAATATCTTCATGAAGCAAAGTGTGATGAGCTGCTGCCACCTACTGTTACAAAACGGGAAGTGCGGCAGCTGAATACATTTTTTTGTATTGAATACAAAATTAAGTTATCAATTTGTTTTAAAAATATAAATGATGATACATTTTTGATAGTACTAGCTACAATATCTTAATTAAATTCTTATTTTCCTGGGGGGGATAAAATAGACATGTAACCATGACTAAACACTAAAGCCATATTTTCTAAATAGTGCTTTGTCATAAGATAGCTTTGTGCAGCTTTTATTTATTTATTTTTATTCATAAAATATTTTACCAGGAAGTAATACATTGAGAGTTACCGCTCGTTTTCAAGTATGTCCTGGGCACAGAGTAAAACAAATAATACATGGTTACAAGTACAGTTACATAAATGAACAGGGTATACATTATATACAAGACATTGCGTGCACAGTTAAAGGAAATATATATTATGAGCGTATGAAACAGTTACAGACCAGATTAAAATGTGAGACAGCCTTAGATTTGAAAGAACTTAAACTGGTGGTGGATGTGAGAGTCTCTGGTAGGTTGTTCCAGTTTTGGGGTGCACGGTAGGAACGTCCGGATACTTTGTTGAGCTTTTTCATCCGACAGAGCACCACTTAGTAAATATGTGCCTTAATGTGCAGCCCACTCTTGTTCAAAACCTTTTTGTCTGCTTTATTTTCTAAACTTCGTTGCATTTTTCCAATTGGTAAAAAAAAAAGTGCATTTAAAATGTTTCTAAAGACACTTTCTGTTTTCTCTCCCTTACCTCCTCTTATGGCCTTTACCAATATCTAGAAGGATGGATGCCCTCTAGTTACACCGTGTCGTTAGTACATAGCGTTCTCTGCCTAGTCTCTATGTCCCTTTATCCCCTAATCTCCTTTCCTGTCTCGGACACATTTTCAGCAGCGCCTCCTGTCTCCAACACATTTTCAGTGACGCTTCCTGTCTCCGACACATTTTCAGTGACGCCTCCTGTCTCCGACACATTTTCAGTGACGCCTCCTGTCTCCGACACATTTTCAGTGATGCCTCGTCTCCGACACATTTTCAGTGACGCCTCCTGTCTCCGACACATTTTCAGTGATGCCTCCTGTCTCGTACACATTTTCAGTGACGCCTCCTGTCTCCGACACATTTTCAGTGACGCCTCCTGTCTCCGACACATTTTCAGTGATGCCTCCTGTCTCGTACACATTTTCAGTGACGCCTCCTGTCTCCAACACATTTTCAGTGACGCCTCCTGTCTCCGACACATTTTCAGTGACGCCTCCTGTCTCGTACACATTTTCAGTGACGCCTCCTGTCTCCGACACATTTTCAGTGACGCCTCCTGTCTCCAACACATTTTCAGTGACGCCTCCTGTCTCCGACACATTTTCAGTGATGCCTCCTGTCTCCAACACATTTTCAGTGACGCCTCCTGTCTCCGACACATTTTCAGTGACGCCTCCTGTCTCGGACACATTTTCAGCGGCGCCTCCTGTCTCCGACACATTTTCAGTGATGCCTCCTGTCTCCGACACATTTTCAGTGATGCCTCCTGTCTCCGACACATTTTTAGCGGCGCCTCCTGTCTCCGACACATTTTCAGTGATGCCTCCTGTCTCCGACACATTTTCAGCAGCGCCTCCTGTCTCCGACACATTTTCAGCGGCGCCTCCTGTCTCCGACACATTTTCAGTGATGCCTCCTGTCTCCGACACATTTTCAGTGACGCCTCCTGTCTCCGACACATTTTCAGTGACGCCTCCTGTCTCGGACACATTTTCAGCGGCGCCTCCTGTCTCCGACACATTTTCAGTGATGCCTCCTGTCTCCGACACATTTTCAGTGATGCCTCCTGTCTCCGACACATTTTTAGCGGCGCCTCCTGTCTCCGACACATTTTCAGTGATGCCTCCTGTCTCCGACACATTTTCAGCAGCGCCTCCTGTCTCCGACACATTTTCAGCGGCGCCTCCTGTCTCCGACACATTTTCAGTGATGCCTCCTGTCTCCGACACATTTTCAGTGATGCCTCCTGTCTCCGACACATTTTCAGCAGCGCCTCCTGTCTCCGACACATTTTCAGCGACGCCTCCTGTCTCCGACACATTTTCAGTGACGCCTCCTGTCTCCGACACATTTTCAGTGATGCCTCCTGTCTCCGACACATTTTCAGTGATGCCTCCTGTCTCCGACACATTTTCAGCGACGTCTCCGGTCTCCCCGCAGGATTCCAGAGACCTGCGTTCTATGGATCTCCACGCTCTGGAATCTGACCTCCTCTATCTTCACCTGACAATGTGGTCCCCACCTACAGTACAACTCTTTTGATTCCAGCTGCCTTGTCCAGCGCACCCCCCTTCTCTATGGCAAAGGAGCCCAACTCCAGTCCTCATGACCCTCCAACAGGTCAGGTTTTAAGGATATTCAAGCTTCAGCACATGTGGCTCAATTAGTCCCTGCTTCAGCAGAGGTGGCTCAATCAGTGGCTCAGTCTTCGACTGAGCCTCTGATTGAGCCAGGTAAGTAAAGAAAAAAATCATCAAGTAAAGAAAAAATTCAGCCAAGGAGCCATGGTTATAGTAATAAATATATATATATATATATATATATATATTTTTTATTGGTTAATCAATCAGACTCTTATGCTGGGTGCTGCCTTCAGGAGGGCTATGCACATCAATGAGGAGTAGACCCTCACTCACTTTTAAGTTAAGTTACCCACTCCATCACTAGGGGTTTCTCTCTTTGTGTCAGTCTTTAAGTGGATATTACTTATCATACATCTTTCAGCTGTTTGAGCACCCAGTTTCCCTCTTTTCAACTGACTCTGATTGAGCCTCCTGTGCTGAAGCTGGGATATACTTAAAACCTGACCTGTTAGGAGGGCTTGAGGACTGGAGTTGAGCTCCGTTGCCCTATGGCACCCGGTTCTATTGTACACCCCCCACTTCCTTGGTGTTTGGGATGAAGTCCTCTCCTTGATTTCTTCCTGCCTCTCATTGTTTCTGATGTACCTGCTGCTACCTCCTCTTCTGCTGCTGCAGATCTACGTGTTGGTGTATCTCAAGGCTCGGCCCTGGGACCTCGCCCTTTTTTTAATTTACACCAGGGGGCGTATTGTAGGCAGATAACGGCCCGGTTATTCCTTCAATAGCGGTCCTCCTCCTGCAGCGTCGCAGCGTCATTTGACGTTGGGTCGCCAACACAACGCTGCAAGAGGAGATGTCGCTCCGGAGAAGGTCAGACACACTTACAGAGGACCACGTTCTTCCCCAGCAATCGGTTTAATTGTTGTGGGGGAAGACTTCAGACCTCTGTAATCAAGCACCCCTTACACTTCCCCCTCAATCTCCTCCCCCCTTACACTTCCCCCTCAATCTCTTCCCCCCTTACACTTCCCCCTCAATCTCCTCCCCCCTTACACTTCCCCCTCAATCTCCTCCCCCCTTACACTTCCCCCTCAATCTCCTCCCCCCTTACACTTCCCCCTCAATCTCCTCCCCCCTTACACTCCCCCCCTCATTCTTCCCCCTTCTCACTCACTCCAACACAGACACACAGACACCCCTCCCAACAATCTTGGGATGAGGGGTTCTCCTCAATGCTGCTCTGGTCCGAGGAACCTGCAGCTCCCTCCTCCAGTCGGGTGGAATTTGTACCCAACTTCCGGCGCTGACAGGAGGGAGAGTATTGCAGACAGTGCCTGCCAGGCTTCTGCATGGGGAGCTGGGGGAAACCGCTGGTGGGGAGCCAGAGCACCAGCCCACCAGGGCAACCCCAATCATCCAATTGGGCAACCCGCCCCTGATCTATACTCACGTCTTTGGCAACCTTATTCATTGACTTGGCTTCACGGATCACCTGTATGAAGATAACATACACCTGTATGCATTATCCATGCCCTCATTCTCTCCCGTCTGGAATACTGCAACTGTCTCCTCCCGGCCTCACAGCTTTCTACAATCTATTCACAATGCTGCTATGAGGATAACCTCCAGCCTCTTCTCCATCAGCCTCTACTTTTCTCCTCCTGAAAACTACTCTGCTGGCTCTCTATTAAATTTGGCATTCACTACAAAATGGCTCTACTCTCCTTCAAGACACGCCACTCCCTATATCTCAGCTTTAATCTCTCGCTATGCCCTTACTCACTCTCTGCGCTCTGCTCTGTCCCATCCTCTTTGCCCCCCGTGTCACTACAGCCACCTCACACCTACAGTACCCCACTTCTCCCATACTGCTCCTACCTCAGGGACACCCTCCATCTGAGTGTATGCCAAGCACCTTCTCTCTAACTGCAAACTCACCTGTTCAACACCGTGTTTAAATAGTCCCGGATTACCCCTACTCACTAAACTACAGTATTATGTTATACCTTCTCTAACCAATGCACTTGCATTTACTCCTACTGCTTCCGTTAGTCTCCACACATGTCGATTAGATTGTAAGCTTCCTGGGCCAGAGACTCATGTCTCCCAATGTTACATTTATTTCTTGATGCTCTTATCCCCTCTGTATTATTATATATTTATAATCCCTGTATTGTAATGTTTGTAAAAATAGGCCCGGACCAGCAGGGGAAAGGATGTCTTCTCTTTACCTTTGTCTCTAAAGCCCTCTCCCGCCTTAAACATTTCTCACTGACTGCCCCGCACCTCTGGAATGTCCTTCCCCTCAATATCCGACTAGCACCCTCTCTATCCACCTTTAGGACCTTACTTTAAACACCCCTCTTCAACAAAGCATATGAGTAGCTCCATGGCTGATAATATACATCTCATACATCGACCTTGGCCCCTTGCAGACGCACTTACCAGAACGCCCTCCTACTGTCTCTGAAAGTTCTTCCTACTTATCACTTAGATTGTAAGCTCTTCGGGGCAGGGTCTCCTTTCCCTAATGTTACTTTTATGTCTCAAGCGCTTATTCCCATTATGTGATATATTATAATGTCACGCGTCTTACTGCTGTGAGGCGCTGTGTACATAGATGGCGCTATATAAATAAAGATATACATACATATGTGACACCCTTACCCCAGCCCAGCATCAGGGACAGGGTGTGCAGTGAACAGGAGGAAATATTATACTGTCTCTAGTGTCTCTTTAAACAGCTTTGGGACCTGAATAAAGAGTGTAAGGAACTTTTGAGTATTTATTAGAACACTAGGTAACTTTCTCCAGCATACGCATTGTGAACAGGACAGGTTTTCAGCATGCCCAATGCCACACCTTCCCTGCAGTCCACCCAGGTCTCTGCCCAGTCCTGCAGATGGGAACTACCTGCTACTGTGGGGTAGGATACGCCCAGCATATAACTGTCGGGGTGTTCCTAGCTGTATACGGGCCTCTCCTTATGGGAGCCTGTCTGTCCCGTTCCTTACTTAAAGGGGTTACCTATTCTTATAGGGTACTTCCCTAACTAAGAATACGACAGAGTAGGGGGAAATACATCAAAACTTTATACACGTGTGATCCTTCCTGGAGTCAAAGAGATCTGGGGGAAAAACACGTGTATGCCCCTTTTATAACCATGGTAGGGGTATAACCCCACCCTCAGTTACTGGGCAGAATACATGTGGCAGAATAGTCACATCAGTACATGTGACCGTGTGGCAACTTCCTTCCAAACGCAGAGATCAGACAGGCTGCTACACTACCGCGCGTCCGTATACGCGTCCGCGCCTGTCTGCTGGGCGCTGTGTGCTCATCCCCGGCAGACAGAATGATGCGACTTGGAGGCGGGACTTCTCAGCAATTTAATTACAAAATTAACAAACAAAGTGTGTGTGTTTGTGATTGGCTGGTGAAATACACGTGACGCGGCTGCCGCGTGAAATTACAACTTCAGTTGTCTCCTTCAAGTGCAGCGGCGCCGACGCTGTACTGCGCCGCCGGGGGTCGTTTTCTGTTTGAAAACTCTCACTCACCGAAGCGAAAGAGTGGCGAACGTGCGTGCGCACGTCGCAGCCTGTCTGAGCGAGGCCTAAGGCATGGCGAGACGTGCATGGAAAATGCAACACCATAGTAACAATAATACAACTCACACCTCAGGCCTTGTGAGGACTGAACCCCTACACTGCCTGCAGCTACCAGGACTGACATATAGGGTCAGGCCGGGCCCATGGCAAGCGCAACGGCGCAATAAAAATGCCGTGCCTCTATGAGGCAGGCCATAGAGCGAGCGAGCGACCGTGCGTGCGATACAGACGGGGTTACGTGAGCGGTTCACCCAATGAAGGCAAATCAGCTCCATGACATCATGGCCACACCCCGACACGCCATCGCGTCTACCACTAGGCCACAAGTCTCTCCAGCAACAGGTGTGCGTGACGCCAGGCACACGGTCGCCAGCGTGCGCGCTCCCCATGGGCGCGGCCTAAAGGGAAATTCCCACACACATGCCCCTATACACACAAACACAATGTGCCACCCCATATACACTACGCGCATCTATATAAAATGTACACATGCCCCTATACACACAAACACACACATGGTGTGCCTGATACACACGCACAAAACATGCCCCCCCCACACACACACACACGTAC
Organism: Ascaphus truei; assembly: GCF_040206685.1. Taxonomy (NCBI): domain Eukaryota; kingdom Metazoa; phylum Chordata; class Amphibia; order Anura; family Ascaphidae; genus Ascaphus; species Ascaphus truei. The sequence continues at coordinate 31,985,828 of NC_134499.1, forward strand.
CCCTATACACATGCACCCCTATACACACGCACATGTGTCCCCACACAATGTGTCCAAACACACTGTCACGGTGACATCAACTTTTATCAACACATTTATATTTCTGGGTACTTGATTGAACAGAACAAGTTGCAAAATAAATTGTGATTTATTTCCTTAATAGACAAACACACGACATCTGCAGAATACACTTAAAACACACTCACTGGGGGCGCATGCGCGACGACAGAGAGGATGGCGGTGTGATTTCAGTGCTCTGTGCCCCGCTCATAGAATAGTGTTAACAATTAACCTCAAAATCAATTAAAAAAGCTGAAAAACTACTCCAAGCAGCTAGACAACTGATCAGGATGTCAAAACGGCAAACCAAAACCCCGAAAACAAAGGGGCTCCCCCAGTACTTTGGCAGTACCAGAAGCAGCGTGGCTGACTCTGCAATGGCGCCGATTTCAAACCAGGGCTCCGATTCAGAGCGGGAAGGAGAGAGGGAGGACGGCGAAAACCCTGAATTCCAACCAGTAAGGCTCTGCGATTTCAATCGCCTTTATAATGATCTAAAGACCTTATTGCAGGCGGAAATCAAAGAACTGGGGAGGGAGGTCGGTAGGTTGGGGGAGCGTACAGGACAAGTGGAGACGCAACTCGACCTAACCACCAAGGCTACTAAACGGAACGCAAAAAAAACGGCGGAGATGCAATTACAAATTAATGAACTTAAAGAAAAACAGGAAGACGCCGAAAACAGAGAGCGGCGCAATAGCATTAGGATCAGGGGAGTCCCCGAGGGGATAGGGGATTGTGAGGAGTTCGTACTGAGATGACTGGGGGAATTATTACCAGAGTCCCCCAAGGAGCGTCTGGAGATGGACCGCTGCCATAGGGCCCAAGGATCGAGGCCTATGCATACGGAACAACCGCGCGACATCATAGTGCGAATGCACTACTATAGTACCAGGGAGGCCATCCTCCACAAGACTCGCGCCACCCCAGCAATTGAATTCGAGGGGGCCAGAATGCTCATCTTTCAGGACCTATCCCCCATGACCCTAATGAGGCGCAGAACATTACTCCCGATCACAAAGGTACTCAGGGACCAAAACGTCCGCTATCGGTGGACCTTTCCATTCGGGCTCTTGGTGAGCAGAAATGGCAGATCCATCTCCATGAAGGAGATAGGGGAGGGAGAAGCATTTCTCCAGAAGCTGGGTCTCAAAGGGGCCCCGACTACTAGTGAGGATACGGACGAGACCCCGGGCCCCAGCTGGGCAACAGTGGGGCATGCTCCCCGGTCACCAACAAATAAACGCTGAGGGTCAGAAGGAGGGGGGCCCCTAAAGTAAAAAGGATGTTCACAAAGTTACCTGGTTAAAGGTTCGAGTTTCAAAGTTGCTTTGCTACATCCCCTCCTCAGCTCAAGTTAAACATAGCTGAGAAGGTAACATGCCCATAATGAACGGAATTAAAGGACTCTAAGGGGCCCAAGATAAATACCCCATCGGTGAGAAATCCTCTTCAATGTGGCCTGTAAAACAAGATTTACCTACTTGAGAGATGGAGGTGAGAGGCCCAAAGATGGTGGCAGCCACGAGGGAGGCAGAGATCCATGCTGGAACGCAGGAGCAGGAAGTCCCCACCAGCCGAGCGGAGAGCGCGAACACAACCGCCTAGGAAGAACGACGACCTCAAAATGGCCGGAGATCAGTAGCGGAAGTGAGTGGGTGGCCATCTTGGATGGGGCAGAGGGGCCGGTAGCGGACGTCACAGAGTGGCGACACGTGAGAGGCCCACCGCAGCAGCAGAATTAAAGGGGAACCGGAGCGGAGCTACATGGCGCGGCCGGAGAGGCCAGGGAAGCAGCGCCAACACGAACAAGGGCCGTCGGACACAGGAGGGTCACCGGACACAGAAGGGGCTACAAGAAAGAATAGTCCAATATGTGGGGGAGAGGAGAGTAGAGAGCCGGGGTCAGGAGAAGGAGATAGGGGGCGGAAGTAGAGGTCGGAGAGGAAGAAGCGGTGGGTAGTTCAGGTGAAGGTGAAGAGGAGAGTTATGGATACGGCGTCGAACGGAAGGGGGAAGTGATAGAAACAGACACGAAGGCAACGAAAGGGCTGAGAGATAGGCAGGGATAGAGTGGTTACGCAAGTAGAAGGTTGATGGGAAGTGACAGAAGAGAGAGTAAGGCGGCAGGAGCAGGCAAGGTGAGAAGTGGTTAGTATGGGAAAGTATGTACAGGGTGACGTGATAGGGGAGGGTAAGAGAAAGTGTAGCGACAACGGATGGGAGGGTACAGCAAGTGAACAGATAGCAGCGGGAAGTAGAGGAAGGAACGGTAGGTAAAGTGATAGGAACAAGGTAGGTGAGTAAGTAGGAAGTAGTGTAGAGAAGAGGAAGGCTCAGAGGAAGATAGGGAGCAGAGGAGAGAAGCTGAAGGAAGCGCAACGTGAGTGGGATAGGCTCCTTGTAATGGGGATTGCCAGAGGAGGGGGATAAGAAAGGTGCCACATAGACATACACTAGGATGAGGGCTGGTGGCAAAATAGGGGATAGGAACACCAGGAGGGGTAGATTACGATAACGAAGAACACGGAGTCCCGGGTGGAGGAATGGTGAGGAGGCAGGGGAACCCATGGAAAAATCGTGACTAGGAGGCTAGGAGTAGCAATATATACCAGGGTTAGCGTTAAAGTTAGGAGTTACATGTCATAGAGGTTTCAGTAAAGTTAATTAGTTAGGAGCGGGGCGGGAGCTATGGGAGCCGGGCCTGCTCTGTGGTCCACATGGGCCAGGGGCTGGAGTTGGGAAGACCCAGCAAAGTCCTTTGGGAGGGGGGGGGGAAGCAGGGGAGAGGTGATGGCGGGGGGCGTCCCGCGGAAGTTCCCCAGATCCCAAAGGCGTTGGACTTGGAGCCAAGATGGCGGGGCCACGGCTCTGAGGACATTAAGTGTGTGGTTGTGTATGTGTTCCCCCCCAGGTTTCCCTTTTGTTTCCTCCCAGTCCCCAGGACTCACCAGACACGGAGATCCGAGGGTCCCCCTGTGCGGACAAAGCCCCGTACCGGAGAAGGTTAGCGGCGGAGTTGAAAACACCGGTGCTCTTCGTCGCAGGTTCACCCCAACATTCAGATGAGTAATGAGCTGATCCTTATCTCACACAATGTCAAAGGATTCAACAACCCCATAAAACGTAGAATTGCTTTCCGAGATTACATCCGCAAAAAAGCAGATATAGTTTTTATTCAGGAAACACACTTCTCCCAACTCAATCACCCGAAATACCTAGACAAACACTTTAGAACAGTCTTCCTAGCCTCTGCTGCGATTAAGAAAAGGGGAGTGGCCATTCTAGTCCACAACAGACTGCCCTTCCAGGTCGTAAAGTCATATGTAGACACTGACGGGCGCTATGTTATAGTCACGGGGACAATCCATAATCAAGATGTCACTCTATATATGCCCCATGTGAACAAACCCCGCAGTTCTTCACGAAATTCTTTGATAAGCTACATCAGGTCGCACGAGGCTGTGTAATACTAGCAGGCGACCTAAACCGAACCCTAGACCCAGACCTGGACAGATGCACGGGGACTAATCAACCACAGAAACATGACATACTAAACATACTTCAAGGATTACGAGACTGTCAGTTGATCGATATATGGAGGGAGCAACACCCCACGGCGAGAGCATACACCTTCTATTCACACCCTCACGACAGATACAGCAGGATAGATTATTTCCTGGTCTCTAATAAGGCGGTCCCCGTGGTCTCCCACTCTGGGATCCATGATATTTCATGGTCAGATCACGCACCAATTGAGCTGCGGTCACACTGCGGTCGCTGGAGAGGCCAGGGGCGAATTGGAAATTAAACGAGCTGCTGTTAAAAAACCCAACATCGGAGCGGGAGATAGGATAAAATCAAGGAATACTTTGAGATTAATACTGGGAGTGTGTCTTCTCACTCCACGCTCTGGGAAGCCTATAAGGCGACCATGAGGGGACTCCTAATGAATCTAGCAGCACAAACAAAAAGAGTAAAGGAGGCTCAGATAAAAGTACTACGTGAGAGACTAGCACATCTCTCCGCCCTTCATATATCCAACAAACAGAGAGATACCCTGAAGGAGCTCTCTGACACCAAAATTAAACTTAATCTGTTGCTAACCTCCAGAGCCGAGAGGGAGTTGGCCTGGTCTAAGCGAAAGTTTTATGACAAAGCCAACAAGCCAGATACCCTACTTGCCAACAAATTACGTAACAGACTACCTAACTATAGTATCTCCTCAATACGAACTAAGTGGGGGGGGACCTTACCTCCAATCCTAGACGAATAGTAGAGGAATTTAAACAATACTATGAAATTCTCTATGACGGAGATAAGGTCAGCCACACACAAAAAATAGGAGAGAAAACAAAGAAATTCCTCAAAGAGGTACATCTTCCCAAATTGGGCAGAGTAGAGAGGGAGGCACTACAGGGAGACTTCACCATTGAAGAACTTTCCGAGGTAATAAAATCCCTTAAACCAGCCAAAGCTCCGGGACCAGATGGTTTTTCAAATTTATACTACAAAAAATATCTTAAAATACTAGCGCCACAGCTTCTGAAATTATTCAATGAAATTCTAGCGGGAGGCTCCTTCCCAACCCAAATGCTCCAGGCCTCAATCTCCCTGATCCACAAGCCCGGCAAGGACCCGGTAGACTGCAAGAGCTATCGGCCAATTTCCCTGATCAATTCTGATGTAAAAATCTTTTCTAAACTACTAGCTAACAGGGTGGGTATCGTCCTGCCCAGGTTAATTCACCCGGATCAGGTAGGATTTATCGGAGGAAGGCAGGCGGCAGACAACACTAGACGGATAATAGACTTAATTGATCTGGCCAATAAAAAAAACATCCCGTCTATGTTGTTAAGTCTGGATGCTGAGAAAGCCTTCGATAGGATCGATTGGACCTATCTGAGGGCAACACTAGGGGCGTTTGGGTTCGAGGGACGCATCTTAGAAGCCATCTTAGCCCTATATAAAGGCCCCACCGCAGGGGTGCGCCATCAGGGCTTCCCCTCGGAACAATTCACAATTTGTAGTGGGACGCGACAGGGATGCCCCCTGTCGCCGTTGCTGTTTGCCCTATGCATAGAACCCTTGGCGGCACATATCCGCCTAAGCCCAGATATAGCAGGGATAGAGGTAGGGGACCAGTCCCACAAGGTGGCGCTATACGCACACGACGTCATCCTGACACTGTCAAAGCCTCTTACTTCTCTGCCCAATGTCTTCGAGATTTTGGGAACATTTAATCAAATTTCAGGGTTCAAAATTAACCAGACCAAATCCGAAGCCCTTAATATTAGTCTACCAAGACCGGTAGAAAAATTAATCGAACTGAATTTTAATTTCAAATGGCAAGCCTCCTCAATCAAATACCTAGGTATCCACATTACTAGGACCTACGGTTCCCTATATAAAGACAATTATCCCAGATTATTCCGGACTCTAAGGGAGGACCTTCGGGTGTGGGCGGGATATGGAATTTCTTGGTTTGGAAGAATTCATAGCATCAAAATGAATCTCCTGCCAAGGGTGCTTTACCTGTTCCAGGCCCTGCCGATACCATTGGTGCGAGCTGACATCCTCGCCTTACAGTCAAGAATCATGACATTTATATGGCATAACAAGAGCCCGCGAATTGCGAAGGGCATACTAACAAGGCCAACGATTAGGGGAGGACTAGCGGTACCTTGCTTGATGGCGTATTACAAAGCAGCACAATTAGGTCAAATGATCCAGTGGCACTCAGACCCGTCACTGCGCAGATGGGTGGCGCTGGAGAGAGCCTGCTGTGCACCAATAGACTTACACAACCTAATCTGGCTACCAAAACGATGTGACAACACGGCGGAGATGCTGATGCGGACCATGGTGAACTCTCTGGCGGTGTGGAGGAGTTCCAAATTTAAACATAACCTAACGACGAAAAACTCCTTAATGACCCCGTTATTCGATAATCCGGAGTTCGCCCCGGGGATGTCCGGTGAACGACATTTTAAAAATTGGATACAGTCGGGATATAAGCGACTACAGGATCTGGAGGGGAGTACATTTATTAAAACATTTGAACACATCAAATCAGAGAAGGGCCTACCAAATACCGAATTCTTCCGCTACCTCCAGATCAGAGCATTTTACAATAAATTTCCAATTAGGCCAGCTAGGACTAACTTCGTGCAGCTGTGTTCTAGAGCTACGGACACAAGGGGACTTACATCTAGAATGTACCGGGAAGTGGTCTGTCCACATGGACCTGACGACTCCAGACTGAACTACATGACTAAATGGGAGACGGATTTAGGGAAGACTTTAGAGGACGAAGACTGGGAGCTGATCTTACAGGCGGCAGCCAAAAGCTCCATCTGCTCAACGTTAAGACAACGCATATAAGGTCCTGATGCGCTGGTATCACACCCCACTAAAACTATCTAAATTTGTCAGCGGATACTCCCCGCTCTGCCCAAAGCAGTGCGGGGAGGTAGCGGACTTACTTCACATGCTGTGGTCCTGCCCTAAGGTGGTCCCAATTTGGGAAAACATTAGAGCATGGGCACAAAGGATTCCCGACTTGAAGATCCCCCTGGACCCGTGGCTGTTCCTTTTGGGCAGGCGGATCCAGGGTCTGCCGAAGTCGGCACACAAATTGGTCGCACATTTTGCAACCGCCACCAGGTGCGAGATCGCAGCAATGTGGAAACAGCAAGATTTACCAGTAATCCCCAAAATTCGAAACAGAATGTGGCACGTCTGCCAGATGGAACAGTTGACAAGCTGGGTCAACGACTCTGGCCAAAATTTCCTAAAAGTATGGGCTCCATGGATTGCCCAGACAGATATCCCCGGGATAGATGCCAGTACAATTTTGCAATAATAATGGTAGATGCGTTCTCTGGTGACTGAGCAGGACATACAATACCATAGCTACGAGACAGGTAGGACCCCCCACACCCCAGTAGCAATTGATACACGAAGGAGATTTGTCACGCGACACCCGGAGAGCAATCACTAAACAGGCGAATGCCCGCCGACTCAGGTGCGCACAATGGAAGTCCAACCCCCCCCCCCCCCCTTCCCGGTGTTTCCACCCGTTGTTGTCTTGTCCTTGGTCAGGTCAGTCTAGTCTGTCTAGTCTCGTGGGTACATGTTGTCTGTCCTACACAGACTGTGAGCGATTTTAACCCCCGAAGGTGAAAGCTAAAGGGGAAAATCTATGTGGGTTTAAGGATGTTTAATAATGGGTTGTGTAACAATGTATAAGCTGTATAACCCAATAAAACTTTTTAAACTATGAAGTTAAAAAAAAAACCACACTCACTGGGATCAGGAAACGAAATAAATTGTCCTTGGAAGGAAAGAAATGGTCCTTTGCTTGCCAGTGCAAGAAATGCAGCTTTGGTTTTAAAAGTCCTGTGGTTATGTGGTTGTTAACCCCTTCACTCCTGGACTGGTTGCTGCTGTACTGGAACAAAGTCTTGCATCTTTACATCATGGATTAAAATTCAGGAATCACACTGGGGATACTTGGGGAAGCCACAGTTATAGACTGCCCAAAGCTATCTTTAACATGTGGATCCAATCCCCTCGTGGGAATAAAAAAAAACACGAATAGCCAAGTGACCCACAGTTCATAAGACCGGTCAAAAGGGCTGTCCGGTGGGCAGGGCGCATGGGTCAGGTTGACGCCCATGCCACTTAGCATACCTGGGCTACACCCATTTCTTGGGGCCACTGTGTCTGGTCTCTGACTTAGAGGTGTCACTAGCCTGACATCTGCTGTGCATCAGTATGCCAGTATTGTATACATTATGGGCCTCTGGGTATTGTCATAATTGACACTCTTTTAGACAGGGGGGCTCTAAATCTGTGGGAGCCTTTTGAGGCTCCATCATAAAAATAATTACAACCCTTTCAGGCTTGGTCATAAAAATACGGAAGCTCATTCACCCATATCACAGCTGGATGTCCAAGTAATTCCTGCTTAGACTTACAAAAAAAATACCTCCTGCCTTACATTTAAGATCTTCTATCATGTGTTGGTTAGAGGGTATGGCAAGCAATGCATCTTGTCTTTTAACCTCGCAGACAGGGAATGGACTGCACATGGGGAATAAAAATGGTGGGGACAGGGCAACAACAGTAATGCATGGCAAATCAGGTATTAACCCTTTTCTCCCCGTCACACACACAATGTGTCCACACACACCATGTGCTCACACACACAATGTGCCCTCCTCCCACACACCTCCATGTCCACAGGATTAACACTAAGAATGAGATGCAGTTATTCAGTAGAATTACAGCTGCAGCTTTATTACATGTATGGGAGGTTTGCTTTATGTCACACACTGTTTCCTCGTCCCAAGTCAGGGTGATTTTATATATATATATATGCAAATACAACTGTATGCTCATCTGCATGTCTTAGGCAGGTCTGCAACCCCGCCTTTCCCCATTATCACCCAGCACACAGCACTTCCACTGCAGCAAGGGATTCTGGGAAATGACATGCAAATGAGCACACAGTGTCACTTTTTGCCGCAAAAAAAAACCATATATATATATATGTAGCGCACTTTCCCCCACCCCCTGGGAGATAAGGCGACGACGGTGTGTGTGGTGCGTTACCTGTGGCTCACAGGAGGCCTGAACCTCCGCCGCTGGGAGCCTGGGGTACCTGATTCGATAGGTGACAGTGCCTCCACCTGCGCAGGATCCTAACTGTGTGGGATAACCCCGTGCAGGACCATATATGAACAATACACAATAATATGGTGAAACAAGGATACTTTACTAAAAGCACACACACAGACATATACATGAACCACACATATATTATGAACAGCTCTACTGAACACTAATGGGGTACAGCTACCTGCCAAGCCACGCAGGGCCGTAACCCACCACTGTGTCCCATAAGTCCCACACGCCACACCCAACCCCAATGTGTGAGACAGCGCTGCTCACTAGTCTAGGTGTAATGGTTGGTGCCCTTAGTGTAGTAGGTACCTGCCAGGTGCTCCAGCCCCCGGGCACGCCGACTGATAACGAACAGGATCCGCTGATCCAGCGATGGAGTCTGCCTCCGCGATGGAGTCTGCCTCCGCGATGGAGTCCGCCTCCGCGATGGAGTCCGCCTCCGCGATGAGTCCGCCTAGGCGTGAGGTGGTATCCAGCTGGAGTGTCCCGCACGAAGATAGTCTCTATGATGCAATGATGGTCTGGTCCCAGACCGCCAACCGCCAGTGCTGCGCAGCGTCGCAGCTGGGTCCCTGATACTGATAAACTAATGGGCCAGTGTCCCTGTCTAAGGGCCTTTCCCTGTAGCAACCACAAGCTTACAGGGGAGTCGGGGCCTAGCGGGGGCCTATCAGGGGGTCTCTGGCCTCGTGCAGGGGTCACAGACACCCTGCACCTACACCCTCACCTCTCTGTGTCCCAGCTCCGACTAACGTGGTCTCCAGCTCGCACCCGCGCATACTCCCGAAGGTAAAGGGATACAGGGGGGAACCCTGCAATATATATATACTGCTCAACCCCGTTATAACACTGTGCTTGGGGTCCAAAGAATCACATTGCGCTATAAGCGGATCGCGTTAGAAATAATGTGCAATTGTATGCATTGTACAATAAAGTATTTAAGACACTAATAATCGTGTTGTAAAGTATACCTAAATATGAAATTTGGGAGCCACGCTTACATCGCGTTATAAGCGGATTCGCGTTGTAACGGATCACGTTATAATGGGGTTGACCTGTATATATATATATACTGTATATTGACTGTGAGGTGGTACATAGTGACGCTTCAAACACGTTACTGCAAGCAGCATTTTGGTAACAGTAGTAACAATTCAGAGCAGGGTTCTGAGGGGGTCTTTAACTCAACCGAGATAAAAATACCCGGCCTGTGTTTACCTGAAACTGCCTCAGTTACCACGAGTAACAAGCATCAATACCCTGAAACTGCCTCAGTTACCACGCGTAACAAGCATCAATACCCTGAAACTGCCTCAGTTACCACGAGTAACAAGCATCAATACCCTGAAACTGCCTCAGTTACCACGCGTAACAAGCATCAATACCCTGAAACTGCCTCAGTTACCACGAGTAACAAGCATCAATACCCTGAAACTGACTCAGTTACCACGAGTAACAAGCATCAATACCCTGAAACTGCCTCAGTTACCACGAGTAACAAGCATCAATACCCTGAAACTGCCTCAGTTACCACGAGTAACAAGCATCAATACCCTGAAACTGCAACCATTCCTTTTATGACATAAAGTACTGTTTGCATATTTTCCCTTAGAATTATTTGTAGTTGTGATAATTCCTGGGACGGGGATATCACGACTCGTCCGTCTCTTCCTTCATCCCCGCCCCTCTCCAATTCTCTCTCTCCCTCTCCCTCTCTGATTCTGTGCTTTCAAATGTTCCCATCGCCTGCTGGAGAAACAAAGGGAGCATTATGAGCCCATCACTCAGCTGACTGCTGACACAGATATACACACACACCTACTGTACTCACACACACACACCTACACATAACTACTAACACAGGGACACACACATAACTACACACATGACAATACACACACAGACACAGAACTACACACAGACACCTACTGTACACACACACACATATCTACTAACATGGACACACACATAACTACAAACATGACAATACACACAGACACCTACTGTACACACAAACATAAACACACACAGACACACCTACACATAACTACACACATGACAACACACACAGACACCTACTGTACACACAAACATAAACACACACAGACACACCTACACATAACTACACGCAAATGGATGCACACACAACTACACACAGACACACCTACTTATACACACACATGACAATACACAGACACACACAACTACACACACACCGCAGAGACACCTTAATGTGTCTTTCCTAGTTAAAACATTTTGATAAATATATTCATACATAAACACAGACAAGCACACACACATACAAACAAATACATGTACAGTACACATACCTGCTAAGATATTTTAAACTGCATTTACAAATAGATTTATACACCAATGCACTTACAGTACATATATCTGCATACACACCTACAAACATACAGCACACACACATACATGTACAGCACACACACATACATGTACAGCACACACACATACATGTACAGCACACACACATATATGTACAGCACACACACTCTGTCTGTGCCCCGTTACAGTTTTCTCTTTCTGTGCCTGTTAGTGGAAGGGGGGGGGGGGGATTGTTCTGCTTCTGCCCCTGGAGGGGGAGGGGGGAGGGGAGGTCTCTTCCTGTGCCCCTGGTATTGGGGGTTGTAGCCTTACTTCTGCCCCTGAAGGGAGGGAGAGAAGACTCTGCCTGTCTCCTTGTCATTGCGAGGCCAGGTCCCCGCTGGCTACTGCAGCACCCGCCGCAGGGACAAGATCCGCCCCACAATGGGGCCGGGCCCGCTGCGAGGGGGGGGCGCCGCGCTGCGCCGACAGAAACTCCTGCTCTCAACAAAATTAAGATCAGGACTCGCGACGGAGCGCTAGGCCACGCCCCCTGGCGGTTCAGCCAATGAGGGTGATACTGCCTGGTGACGTCATGGCTGCGCCCCCATCACTCCCCCCCCCCCCCGTCTTTCCCCCTGCAGCTCACTGCAGACCGGGGAATTCGGCTGCACGCGCCGCCTGCCTCGCAGGCGCGCGTGCAGCGCAGGCACTGGGGCCGTAGCCGCGGATATAGTAGGCGCCTGTCGCTTGGGCGACCCGTGGCCTTTGGAATGGGGAGGAGGCGTGACGGGGAGGCGTGGCCATGACGTCGCGAAGCTGGTTCGCCCTCATTGGCTGAACCGTTCACATGACCCGGCTTTCGCGCGACCAAAACAAAACCTTTTGTCTGCTTGAAAATCGGCCGCGCCATCACACTTCATCGCGCGCTCTATGGCTGGCCTCATAGAGGTACGGCCTATTGTTTGCGCCGCACGTGCACCGTCGGAAGCACAGTATGGACGCGGCCTGCTGGGCTGAAACTGCACGGTTTGTGTGGACACAGACAGAGGGCTCCTGTATGCCCAGAATGTGTCCTCACTCCTCAGGAACTACAGTATGTGCACACAGGTGTAGTGGGGGGAGGGGATTAGATGCACTATACCCGCAACATGTAGTTTTACATATATATGACATGCAGAGGGATTTGTTGCTGGCCCCTGTGGCAGTGAAGGAGTTATGGTACTCTTAGATAATAGCAGTCTGTAGGGGTAATTATTATCATTATACAGTGCTACGGGGTCACTTGTACAGTCTCATATATATTCCTTATGTATGTAGTACTGACAGCGTACATAGAATTTGGCAGGTACAAGGAGTCTCTGCTCTAAAGAGCTTACAATCTAATCTTGGTGCCTGAGGCACATGGAGATAACATGAGATGCACAGTCACAGCACTCTGACATGTGCCAGTGATGAGTCAGTTTGGATTGGTTCAATGGTTTAGAATGAGCAGAGGACGAGAGTGAGAGTGAGTATGTGAGGATATGAATACTGTGTGTGTAAGACTCCTTTATTTATATATATATATATATATATATATATATATAGTTCTTATATCTCCCCCTCTCTCTATATATACACACACACACACACACACACACACACACACACACACACACACACACACACACACACACACACACACACACACACACACACACACACACACACACACACACACACACACACACACACACACACACACACTTCTTATATCTATCTCAGAGATTATGTATATCAGTTATTTTCTCTCTTTCTATATAAATGTATATACCGTTCATATCTCTATATATTTATGCAGTTTATACCGCTGCAAGTATTCAGCCCACTCCCCCCTCCCCAATACCCCCCATTTCTCCCCCACATCTCCTCCACATCTCCCTGCCTCTCCTCACTGATACAAGGTATCAGCCCCCTTGGATGGGCGGGGCTAGCGCACACATGGGCGGAGCCTGTCGATCTGAGACCTTCTCCTCAGTGTGACACGCCTCTTTGCGTCATGACGCTTCACGTTGTGTGACGTGGAGCGGGCGTGTTCTGTCCCGGCCGGTGCTGCAGGAGGAGGTGAGGAGAGTGAGTGAGAGCGATCTATCTATCTCTGTGTGACATACAGTGCGATGTGTGTATATATCTATAGATATACCTGTATACAGATACTGCGTGATGTATATACTGTGCGATGTATGCTATATACTGTGTGATATATACTTTATACTGCGTGATATATACTATATACTGTGCGATGTATACTCTGTGAGATACAATATGGTGTAAACTGGGTAGTATATGCTATATTCTGTGATATATATACTATATACTGTGATATATACAGTGTGTGATATACTATATGCTGTGTGATATATACACTGTATGAGATACTGTGTGATATATACACTGTATGAGATACTATACGCTGTATACTGTGATATATATATACACATACACACACTGTGATATACTCTATACTGTGTGATATATACTGTATGAAATATACTATAATCTATATATTGTGTGATATATACTATATGATATGTACTATATTCTGTATAATGTGATATATACCAGGGGTGCGCAGCACAAGAATTTCTAGTGGGGCGCGGCGGTTACAGAGGCCCCGTGCTCTTCCCCATGGCATTTAAATTAAATGCCGGTGAGGCCTCTGTAACTCCCTTACCTGCTCTCTGCTGGGTCTTCGGCAACGTGTCGCCATGGCAACGCACGTCAAATGCCGCTGCGGGGGTCACGCGACGTGAAAGGGGGGCGTGAACGCTGCGGCTGCCGGGCAGGGGGTGGGGGGCGCAGTTCAAGAAGTTTGCGCACCCCTGATATATACTATATACTGTGGTATATTTTATGTACGGTGTGATATACTGTACTATGTGATGTGTGTGTGTGTGTGTATATCTATATAACAGAAACACTAGGTCTTGCAGTAATGAAAAAAAAGGTTTTATTAGACTATATCAACATTTCAGATCTCGAGCCTTTTTCAGTAGAGCCAAAATGTTGATATAGTCTAATAAAACTTTTATTATTTCCCCCCTTACTGCGAGACCTGATGTACCCTCTTCTCTCCTATATGTACTCATTTTATAGCTGTATTTTTTTGCACCCAGGCAGTTATTGATTTGAAAAAAATTCTAATTGACACCTCCTGGCATATATCTATCTCTCAGAATTCTGGATAGGTTGCCAGGGAGACAGCTGTGGGGCGGGGAGGCCCGTTAGCAGTATGTTACAATAATAATCCAGACAGGAGGGGATAAGGACATACATCAGAGTTTTAGAAGTAGATTGAAACAGGAAAGGGCGGATCTTGGCAATGTTACAGTGGAAGAAGCGACCGGTTTTACAGTGTGAGAGAAAGTGGAAGGAAAGCGGGGAGTCGATTTGTCACTCCTAGCCAAGGTGCTTTGGTGACCGAATGGATGGATAAAGGGGACTTTAGGCCAGGTTTAGGAGGAGATATGAGGAGCTCCGTTTAAGGCGGTGGAGCCCCATTCGTGAGGCAATAGCTGGGGAGGCGGAGACTTGGGACTGGATTGCAGAAGTGAGGTTCGAGTTGGATAGATCTAAATAGAGATAATACCTCAAGCCAAAGGAGTTAATGAGGACACCAAGTCCATAGTGTGTAGAGAGAGAAAAGGAGAGGTCCCAGAACAGAGCCCTGCGGTGCACCAACGGACAGATCGGCAGAAGAGAAAGACATGTTGGCAACAGGGACCGATGATGGGAGAGGTATGATGAGAACCAGGATGGAGCTTTTGTTACGGATACCAAGAGTGTAGAATATGAAGAACATGATCAACCGTATCGAAAGCAGGGGTGGAATGACCTTGTGGATTTCACTTCTTCGAGATCATTGGCTGCTTTAGTGAGGGCCTGTCTCGGTTGAGTGAACTGTATGAGAGTAAGATGGCAGAGGGTACAGGCTGTCATAAGAATTAGGAAGTGGATCATGAGGAAGGAGAGATGTTACAGCAGTTCTGATGCAAAAGGCAGGAGGGCTACAGCTCGGTAGTTGGTAAGGTACGTAAGGTCAAGGGTTATTTCTGTTAACAGGTGTGAGCACCACATGTTTAAGGGATGAGGGGAGAGTGTCAGTGTACGGAGAGGAGGTGGAGATATGGGTGAGATTGGGGACAAGGATAGGAGCCAAGAGATCTGATGAGGTGTGAGGGGATAGGATCGAGAGGACATGTTTTAGAGACTAAGATCAGCAGAGACACTTCCAACTCTGTAACATAAGAGAGCAGTTCAAGAGTAGAAGAATGTTTAGGTAGAAGCAGAGGAGAGGCGGAAGGGACAGAAGGAATCTCGTGGATGGTATCCACCTTGCTTTTAAAGTGGTCAGCAAAGACTAGAGGTGAAGGAAGGAAAGTTGGAGGAGGGAGTCTATTTATTAGCTTTTATTTGTATGGTGCCAACATATTCCCCAGCGCAGTACAATGTCTGAAGGAGAACAATTACATTGTATGACGAGATGTATGTTAAGAAAAACTGAGACAATGGGAAGCAGGTTCCTGCCTCATACAGAGAAAAGATGGATTGGATTTGGGAGTGTTAATTAGTGAGGAGACGTGGTTTTGTTTTTGGCAGTAGAGAGAGCACAGTTAAAATAAAAGGGCAGGAAAGTATGGCGTAGAAAATGATCAAAGTGTGAGATTTTCTCCAGAGGCGTTTAG
Organism: Ascaphus truei; assembly: GCF_040206685.1. Classification (NCBI taxonomy): domain Eukaryota; kingdom Metazoa; phylum Chordata; class Amphibia; order Anura; family Ascaphidae; genus Ascaphus; species Ascaphus truei. Next base: position 32,001,634 of record NC_134499.1, read on the forward strand.
TGGAGCGTGCCTTTGAATTTAGCCGAGGGACAAGTGTGACACAGCCGAAAGGGCATATAGAGCAAGTAAGGAAGAGAGGATGGAGCTGTAAGAGCTGACAAGATTGTCATGTTCAGAGGAAGGAGAGAGACGAGAGGTTAGCCTTCAGGGTAGATGCCAGAGCAGAGAGGTCAATGGGGTCTTGAGTAGCGAGTAGAACAGGTAGGAGGGGGGGGTGAGGGGAATGAGTGGTAGTGAATGATAGCATGTAGCAAATAAAAAGAACACTTGTGAGCACATTCACATGAGACAGGTCTGCAACCCTGCCTTTCACCATTATCCCCAAGTATACAGTGCTTCCACTGCAGCAAGGGATTCTGGGAGATTACATGCAAAGGAGCCCTGTGTCTGTCTCTGTGTGTGTCTGTCTCTGTGTGTGTCTGTCTCTGTGTGTGTCTGTCTCTGTGTGTGTCTGTCTCTGTGTGTGTCTGTCTCTGTGTGTGTGTGTGTCTGTGTCTGTGTGTGTGTCTCTGTGTATAGTTTTTTTTATTTCAGAACAAATCAGTGACCCTCGGTTTGTGATAAGAATAGGGATTTATTACAGTGTGATCAACCATTCGTCTCCTCTGAGACCTGTATAAATATATACCGAGTGTAAAGCACAGCTCTGCTTGTATCTGCATGGACGTCTCAGTGGAGACTGAAATGTCGATAACACTGTAATAAATCCCTCTGTTCTTATCACAAATGCAGCCCTGTTGGACACTGGTTCTCTATACTACTAGGCCTCAGCCCTGACTCCTACTGATTTGGAGTGTGTGCACATACAGATATATACAGGGGGACATGTGATGTATAATTTGTGTACACAATATACAGAGTGATGGATATATACACTGTATACAGGTAGGGGCTCTACACACGCACATATATACACACACACATTTGAAGGTTATACACTCCTCTGCGCCTCCTTAAATCTCAGCCCTTATTTCTCTCTATACACCTGCCTGAGTCTTGCGTTCTGCTCAAGGATGTCGTCTGTCTCCCCCTTTTTGTATCTAAAGCCCTCTCCTACCTAAAACCTTTCTCTCTCGCTGCGCCACACCTCTGGAACGTCCTTCCCCTCAATATCTGATTAGCACCCTCTCTCTCCACCTTTTACGACCCATCTTAAAACTCACCTCTTTAACGATGCATATGAGTAGCCCCGCTGGCTGATCGTATACACCTCATACATTGACCTTGGTCCCCTTGCAAACGCACTTTCCAGAACACCCTCCTACTGTCTCTGTACGTTCTTCTTGCTTCCCACCTAGATTGTAAGCTCTTTGGGACAGACTCCTTTTCCTAATTTTACTGCAAGGTCTCAAGCACGTATTCCCATTATGTGTTATGTTATTATGTCACATGTATCGTAAAGTGCTATGTACCTGGATGTACCGCGATATAAATAAAGAGATACACACATACATTTGATAAGATATGCAGGAGCACGTGACAGATAAAGGTACACAGCGGTGGCTGAGTGTATGCAAGGCCTGGGGAGAGGCCAGGGCAGACATACAAGGTGGTGCGAGAGGGGGTGAAACTTGAAAGGAGAGAAGAGTGCAGGAGTATAGAGTATGCAGAGAGATAGTGAAAGGTGAGGGGAGGGGGCTCTGGTATATGTTGGGATATACCCCTCGTCCTCTCTTCCCCAGAATTCTGCCCTCTCTCTGTGCGGGTGGGATGGCTGCAGCCTGGGGTACTGATCTGTCCAACCATGCCCCCCACCCCTTCTCCCCTCCCCATGCTGCTGCACAGACTGCTTTCTGTGTATAAATAACACTGTAGGCCTCTGCAGCACAGATCTGTGAATAGCTGCTGTATTTTCTCCCCCTTCCTACACTCTCTCACTTCCCTGCTATCCATTTCCATAGAGGAGGCAGTGCATTGCAGAATGCATCGTTCTACACTCTGTATGTCTCTCTCGCTTGTTTCTCTCGCTTGTTTCTCTCGCTCGCTTGTTCCTCTCTCTCTCTCTCTCTCTCGCTTGTTCCTCTCACATTCCTTTCCATCTCACCCGTTCCTTTCTCTCTCTCTCCCGTGCGTTCCTTTCTCTCCCGTGCGTTCCTTTCTCTCTCTCCCGTGCGTTCCTTTCTCTCCCGTGCGTTCCTTTCTCTCTCTCCCGTGCGTTCCTTTCTCTCTCTCCCGTGCGTTCCTTTCTCTCTCTCCCGTGCGTTCCTTTCTCTCTCTCCCGTGCGTTCCTTTCTCTCTCTCCCGTGCGTTCCTTTCTCTCTCTCCCGTGCGTTCCTTTCTCTCTCTTCTCTCTCTCTCTCCTCTCTCTCTCTCTCTCGTGCGTTTCTCTCTCTCTCGTGCGTTTCTCTCTCTCTCGTGCGTTTCTCTCTCTCTCTCTCGTGCGTTTCTCTCTCTCTCTCTCGTGCGTTTCTCTCTCTCTCTCTCGTGCGTTTCTCTCTCTCTCTCTCGTGCGTTTCTCTCTCTCTCTCGTGCGTTTCTCTCTCTCTCGTGCGTTTCTCTCTCTCTCGTGCGTTTCTCTCTCTCTCTCTCTCTCTCTCTCGTGCGTTTCTCTCTCTCTCTCTCGTGCGTTTCTCTCTCTCTCTCTCTCGTGCGTTTCTCTCTCTCTCTCGTGCGTTTCTCTCTCTCTTTCTCGTGCGTTTCTCTCTCTCTCTCTCGTGCGTTTCTCTCTCTCTCTCGTGCGTTTCTCTCTCTCTCGTGCGTTTCTCTCTCTCTCGTGCGTTTCTCTCTCTCTCTCTCTCTCTCTCTCGTGCGTTTCTCTCTCTCTCTCGTGCGTTTCTCTCTCTCTCTCTCGTGCGTTTCTCTCTCTCTCTCTCTCGTGCGTTTCTCTCTCTCTCTCGTGCGTTTCTCTCTCTCTTTCTCGTGCGTTTCTCTCTCTCTCTCTCGTGCGTTTCTCTCTCTCTCTCTCTCGTGCGTTTCTCTCTCTCTCTCTCTCGTGCGTTTCTCTCTCTCTCTCTCTCGTGCGTTTCTCTCTCTCTCTCTCTCGTGCGTTTCTCTCTCTCTCGTGCTTTCTCTCTCTCGTGCGTTTCTCTCTCTCTCTCTCGTGCTTTCTCTCTCTCGTGCTTTCTCTCTCTCTCTTGCTTTCTCTCTCTCGCACGTTTCTTTCTCTCTCTCTCCCGTGCGTTCCTTTCTCTCCCGTGCGTTCCTTTCTCTCTCTCCCGTGCGTTCCTTTCTCTCTCTCCCGTGCGTTCCTTTCTCTCTCTCCCGTGCGTTCCTTTCTCTCTCTCCCGTGCGTTCCTTTCTCTCTCTTCTCTCTCTCCTCTCTCTCTCGTGCGTTTCTCTCTCTCTCGTGCGTTTCTCTCTCTCTCTCTCGTGCGTTTCTCTCTCTCTCTCTCGTGCGTTTCTCTCTCTCTCTCTCGTGCATTTCTCTCTCTCTCTCTCTCTCATGCGTTTCTCTCTCGTGCTTTCTCTCTCTCTCGTGCGTTTCTCTCTCTCTCTCTCTCGTGCTTTCTCTCTCTCTCTCGTGCTTTCTCTCTCTCTCTCTCTCTCGTGCTTTCTCTCTCTCTCGTGCTTTCTCTCTCTCTCGTGCTTTCTCTCTCTCGTGCTTTCTCTCTCTCTCTCTCTCTCGTGCTTTCTCTCTCTCTCTTGCTTTCTCTCTCTCTCTCGTGCTTTCTCTCTCTCTCTCTCTCTCTCTCTCTCTCTCTCTCTCTCTCTCGTGCATTTCTCTCTCTCTCTCTCTCGTGTTCGTTTCTCTCTCTCTCTCTCTCTCTCTCGTGTGCGTTTCTCTCTCTCTCTCTCATGTGCGTTTCTCTCTCTCTCTCTCTTGTGCTTTCTCTCTCTCTCTCGTGCGTTTCTCTTTCTCTCTCTCTCTCGTGCTTTCTCTCTCTCTCTCTCTCGTGCTTCCTCTCTCTCTCTCTCTCTCTCGTGCTTTCTCTCGCTCTCTCGTGCGTTTCTCTCTCTCTTTCGTGCTTTCTCTCTCTTTCGTGCTTTCTCTCTCTCTCTCTCTCTCTCGTGCTTTCTCTCTCTCTCTCTCTCTCTCTCGTGCTTTCTCTCTCTCTCTTGTGCTTTCTCTCTCTCTCGTGCTTTCTCTCTCTCGTGCTTTCTCTCTCTCTTGGTGGCATCGCAGAGCGCCCTCCCCCTCCTGCCGCTGGATTATCTGCTTTGCCATGCGTTCTCTGGGAACAGTTTTGGGTACACACACAGTGTGTGTCACAGGGCAGGGACGGAAGCTGGTATTTGTCAGTATTTAACCAGATAATGAGGGCACTCCCTGGCTGCTGACAGATCCATTCATGTCCAGCTGGGAGTGGGCAGCTGGGCAGAGCTGGCCACTGCCCTGGAACATCCCCCTCCCTGTGTTATAGTGCCATGCTCCCACGGGTGGCATTTTCAGTAGAATCACAGCACTTCTGAGCAGGTAAGAGCCACGAGCTCCCCTAATCTGTTTCTCTTTGTGATCAGTATTCTTTCAGGTGCAAGATTATCAGCAAACACAAAAGCTGTTTAAGAAAGGGGACAAAACAGTGATAGGTCCCGTCAGGTTCTCCAACTTTCAACACAGGGGGCTCAATCAGAGGCTTAGTCGAAGATTGAGCCTCTGATTGACCCACCTGTGCTAAGCGAGGATATCCTGAAACCCTGTCCTGTTGGAGGACTGGAGGATTGGAGTTGAGCCCCCCGCATTGCGCTGGCCTCTGGTAGCCAGGACTCAGCTGCAGGGCTTAATCTGCATGGGCCAGAATAAAAATGATTTTGGTTTCGGGACACTTTCATTCTTGCGCAGCTGGCTGCGTTTCTTCTCCCTGTGCAAACACACAGTCCCTGTTTGTAGATGATTCTTTCACAACCCCCTCAGGGTCAGCTTACTTCTGCCCCAAGGACTGTGCATCGCTGCGCTATGTTCGCCCCCGCAGCTGGGAGGTGATTCCGTGCATTCACTGCCCTTTCAGTGGAGACGGATATTCTCAGGTGCCCCCCCCCCTTTCCGTCTGCCTCTTTTCAAACCTTGCAAAAATGACAAATGGAGCTCTGGGTTTCTGCCAGGCTGTTTCTTAGGAACGCGCCGCCTGTCTCGGGAGTCACATGGCATGAAGGTGGCACAGGCTGACGTCGCAGGTGCTGTTCGTCTTACTGTGTGACCTATCTGGGATATCTGGAGGCACCATTGAGTCTGGTTACCAGGTTTAGTGGGAGATGAGGGGAGGTCCCACCCACCACCGCAGAGGTGAGGACTTGTGGGGGTTTCCCCTGTGTGACCCGTGGGCAAAGTTCTCTCTGTGCCGCAATTAGATTGCAAGCTCTTCAGGGCAGGAGGCTGTAAGCGTGTTCTCTTCTGCTGGGTACTGCGCAGCTCTGTAAATGAAACAATGGACTGGCTGCAAATAATAAATCGTTCGCACAGGAAAGGAAGTGTTGGGAGATGGGAAGGACGAGTTTGTGCTTTCGCTGCGTGGTTACTGATGGAGGTGACGGGTGTATGTTGCGTTCGGATGGGTCACGTATGTTGAGGGCGACTTGTTGCAGGCCTGAACTCGCCTTGTGGCTAAGATAAAAAAAATAGTTGGTTTGCGGCTGCTGTCTAAAAATAAACTTTGCGCCTAGACTCGCGAGAGCCAATCTAGTTCCTGGAGCATTTCTAGTGCACTTTGGGCACTCTTTTGGCCATCACTTGAGTCTAGGTGCAAAGTTAATCTCTCCTGTCTTGCCTTCAAATACCGTATAGCCTGAATATAGTGCTATGTTTTTTTCCTAAAAATGTCCTCCTGAAAACAGTACTCGTATTATATGCGCAGCCCAACACCTTTTATTTTTCGTGTAGAACACCTTCCGAACTTTAGGGTCGTCTTATGTGCGAGGGCGCGCTATATTCGGGCCAACACGGTACTTTCTGGGCAAGCTACCCGCCTATCTGAGCAAGCTCCTCACCCCTACCCTGTGCAGCACTTATCTGAGATCTGACTCCAAAAGACTGTTCATGGTCCCAAGGCTCAGCAAAGTATCCGGCCGCTCCTCCTTCTCCTTCCGTGCACCCCAAAACTGGAACAGTCTACCGGAGACTCTCACAGCCGCCACCAGTCTTAAGTTCTTTCAAAACTAAAGCTGTGTCACATTTGAATCTGGTTTGTAACTGTTACATACGCCTATAACATATTATCTGTAAGTGTTCATGCAATGTCTTTATATATAAGGTACCCTGTTCATATAATGTAACTATGTATTTGTCATCATAACTCTGCCCAGGGCATACTTGAAAACGAGACGTAACTCTCAATGTATTACTTCCTGGTAATTTTTATAAATAAAATAAGCCCAGGGGTGGGCAGCTCCACTCCTCAAGGGCCACCATCAGGGAGGAGCACAGGTGGCTCAATCAGTGCCTGCTTCAGCACCTGGGCTGAAGCAGTGATATCCTGTTGTGGCCCTTGAGGACTGGACTTGCTCACCCCTGAATTAACCCCATGTTATATTGTAGCGTCAATGCAATTGGTTTAACGTGCTGGGGAGGCCATGAACCCAGCTCGTACCTGTAAAAGGTTTGGGAATGCCGAATTACGGCTCACCAGCCTGCGCTTTAATGTTTCACTCGGGGCCGCCGAGAGGGGGGGACAGCCAGACCAACATAACTATCAATTCGATAAACCTGCTTTCAATTGATTACCCTACCAGGAACAGTTTGGTGGGGACCATTTTTCCGTGTTGAATGATTTCCAAGACCTTGGCCAAATTGTAATGGTATCGAAAAGCCTTGATGCAAAGGAAATACCTGGGTATTTAATATGGCAGGTGATCCATTTCAGTTGGTTTCTTCTACAGCATAAAAGGTAGTCTGTTGCCAAGTTGTTTAGAGGCAATACTTCTACATTTTTACAAAATCAATCAGGAAAAAAAAGGAACACATTTCAATTAAGTTTTGAAATTAAGAGAGGGATAATTGACCCTGTGAGACTGAAAATGAACACTAGTATATTACATGCAAAAAGTGATGGCTTGGACTGAATGTCATTAATGGTGAAAGGATAAATAATGTGGGTGAGAGGGGACAACCTTGCCCTGTTCATCTCTAGAAAGAAGGATGCAAAAGTTAAATTATTCACCTGTGTTCTTGCTGTGAGTTCGGAGTAAAGAATTTATAAGAGAGATGAAATAATCACAAACCATTTTGAGTGTAATGACCATTCCACATTCTAGGGATAATTCAGCAAACGGGTTTTGTGACGCCTTAGCTGAATGTATAATGTTACAAATCCTTCTAGAACTATCCGTACCTAGCCGGTTTTCAATCAAACATACTTGATCTTGATTAACCAATTGGGTTATACCAGGCTTCAGCCTAAAAGAAAAAGCTGTTGCTAATATTTTAACGTCCTAATTAAAGATATAGGTGTGTAGCTACTACAGTGAGAGTAAAAAAAAATCAGGTTTTTCCAGCACTATTAATCAAGGCTTCTAAAAAATGTTATTAACGGATTTATGTCCATTTTGTAGCGGAGGGAAATGTGGTGTAATTTGTTACTCCTCACTGATCCTGAATGGGTTCTTCACCCTTCGTTGTGCAATATGTTTGGTCTAAGTCTGGTGGTTGGTTGTTTATTATATAATACAGAACACTGTGCCACAGTCATAACAGCAGCCAAGCTTTAAACACTTAACAGTTATTTACAAACTCTCTCTCACCCTTTCATCCCGCGCACACATCGATGTTTGATCCCGTCCGACACTTGCCACCATTTTTCTGTGGGCCGCTTACGGAATCCTAAATTAGGAGTACCCCCCCCGCCCCGTTAATGCTTTGTTTAAACTGCTGCGTGTCTGAATTCTCGTGATACCGTGTTTCCTATCGGCTTTGTCCTGACCTCTTTATTGTGCGCGGCCTTATCCGGTCACCGCGAGAACAAGCGATCTGTGTGTTATTACACTTGCCAAAGGGAAATATTAAACGGGCAGAGAGGAGACGGGTAAAAACCCGGGGGATGGTCAAGATTTTGTTTGCTGTGGTGAGCACAGTGTTTTGATGACCCCCCCCCCCCCCTCTGGCAGTGAAAGGGTTAAACGCCTTTGCATTCATTACAACTGTTCAAAAATGTCAAATCATTTTGCTGGGGAAAACCCATTGTCGGACAGATTTGAATGTGGTGCGCAATATGGATCATTAAAGGTTTCCGCTGCGTTTCGTGGTATCGGTTGCTTTGGCCGTGTGGGGGATAACGCATGTGCTTGGGTCTTTTACTCCCTATAGGGTGAGAAACTGGCGTACGAGTGAAGGATAAGGAGACGCGCCCCGTAGCTCGTCCTCTTGGATTGCAAGCTGTGCGGTCGGCCCGGCACACATTTTTAAGGTCACCCTTCCGATGTGACTCGCTCACGTTCTGCATCCGCAGTACCTCGCTGTATTTGTGACCGGCTTTCTTCCTTCGCAGGATCGCCAGTCCCGCTGCGTAAAGGACGCCGGCTCTGGGCTATTTTTATACGCTGCGTGTAAGGCGCGGAGAGCCAATAAAAGCCGCACTCGCCGGCAGGTTGGGATGGCGATAAAAGGAGATTTGTTAGTCTGAACGCACGGTGCAATCCATTTGTCTCTCCCAGTTATACATTGTGTTCTCAGGCTCACGCTACATTTTTGTGCGACACGGAGAAACGCTCTCTGCCCCCCTCCACGCCCCTCTTCCCCCCCCCCCTCCCCACACCCCTCTTTCCTTTAGTCTCCGCCACTCCAGGTGCTTCTTTGTGGAAGGGCAGAGTTATTTAGTTAGCAGGAGTTGGTATGAGGTTGTGGGAGCAGAAGGGTGCGGGGCAGTGGGATTATCGTGGCGGACATCTTTTGTGTGACCGTTGGTAAATTCACAGCCTGCTCTTTTATTTGAACTGCGCGCTCGCTACCTGTGCTCCGTGTAAGCCCCCCGCGCTGGAAATGGCAGATGAAGATCAAGAGGTTTTAACAGAATAGCCGCTTCTGACCCTGAGTGAGAGCGAGAAGGCTGCTGTATAGAACAGAGGCAGTTTTGTTAACCTTATCACTGCTGGAGTGATTCGCAGTGCATTGCGCAGATGTGCCTGACCAGCTTGCAAATCGCCTGCTGCCTGTCTCAATTAAAAATAAATAAATAAACCCCTCCTGTTTTCTTAATCCCGCTTGCTGCCATGAATCGATTTTTAGGTTTCAATCTTTTTTATTAGAATTCGTAAGGTAATCTTGTTGATCATTAAAACCGACATGGCGCAGTTATAAATGTGAGGGGTACAAGAGCTTACAATCTCAAATTCTAATAATTTGGCACGCAGATCAGAGAGCGAGGGGAAGGGGAGAAGTTATGTATGTATGTATGTAGCTGTAATACATGTGACAATCATATAAATAATACAAATAACACATGATGGGAATAGGTGCTTCAGACATAAAAGTAACATTTAGGAAAAGGAGTCCCTGCCCCGAAGAGCTTACAATCTAATTGGTAGGGAGAACGTGCAGAGACAGTAGGAGGGTGTTCTGGTAAGTGTGTCTGCAGGGGGGCAAGCTTTATGTGTGAGGTGTAAAGTATCAGCCACAGAACTACTTGTATGCTTCGTTAAGCAGGTGTGTTTTAAAGTGAGGAGAGGGGTGCTAGTCGGATATTGAGGGGAAGTTCTTGCGGCGTTTGCCTAAATTGGCCTCTCCCACGTCAAAGGCTGTCACCTCCTGTATTTGTATTGTGGCCCAGTACCTGCAGAAGTACCCTGGAAGGATTGTGTCAACATAAGATTGTAAGCTCTGCGGGGCAGGGTTTCCTTTTCCTTAGGTTGTCATTTAATTGCTAATCCTATCTAAGGTGTTTGCTCTTTATTTTCCCTGTATTGTCATTTTGTAAAGTGCGGCGTACACTGCTGACGCTATATACAGTGATACTGTACATACATTATGTAGCTTTCCTTATAAGGACACATATCTGTAACAAAACCCATGACAGAGAATGCAAATCGGTGACTGTATATTTATTTATAACAATGATTGGGCTGAGTGAGTGGGGGAGAGTTTGAAGGTTGGAATTTCAGGGAAATGCCTGTAATGTATATTTGTGTTGCAGCCTATGCAAGGGGAGGACTGCCCGTGTAAACGTCTTTATGGATGCAAATCAATATTGGATTTTAATCTTTAATGTTCTAATGACAGAGGCCATCTAGAATGCTATTTATTTTTTAATTAAAATGTCTGCGTTTTGCAAATTTCTTGTATACGTTGATCAGTCTTCTGACTGCAAAACTTCTGCAAAGGCGAAAACCATTGGATGCGAGTCATTTTACTATTCCCTTATCTTGGTGGTGGTTTTGTTTTGCAGCCAGGAGACCTCGATACATAATAATAAATGTTCTTGTATAGCGCTGCTAGTTTTTACATAGTGCTTTAGGCTGCACGTATAGTGACGGCGATGCAACCATCGCGTCAAAACAAATGCATTGTCGCCGTCGCATATAGTGCGCGCGACGGTGACAAAGCCACAGTGCTACCAAAAATCTGGTAGTCACTATTTGATTTTTTTCGGTCTCCCCTTGCGGCCAATCAGAGAGCTTCTCCGTGCCTCTGCCCTCCCCTTTTGTGACGTCACTGGCCTTGTAGCCAGCGACGTCGCCTAAACTTAAAATATGACTTTCGCAATGGCGATGAGTGACGTCATTGGTCGCGTCGCCCGCACTATAAGCTCGGCCTTATAGAGACATTTTGCAGGCACAGGTCCCTGCCCCGTGGAGCTTACAATCAATGTTTTTGGTGCCTGAGGCACAGGGAGATAAAGTGAGTTGCCCAAGGTCACAAGGAGGCGACACCGGGAATTGAACCAGGTTCCCCTGCTCCAAACTCTGTGCCAGAGTCGGTGTCTTTACTCACTGAGGCACAACTTTTTTTTGGCTAAGGAACCCTAAGTGAAATTCTGAGGAACCCCAACCCTCTCTAATAGTGTCTGAGATCAGATGCATTGTAAGGAACCCCAACCCTCTCTAATTGCACGTCTGAGATCAGATGCATTGTAAGGAACCCCAACCCTCTCTAATAGCGTGTGTGAGCTCAGAGGCATTGTAAGGAACCCCAACCCTCTCTAATTGCACGTCTGAGATCAGGTGCATTATAAGGAACCCCAACCCTCTCTAATAGCGTGTCTGAGATCAAATGCATTGTAAGGAACCCCAACCCTCTCTAATAGCACGTCTGAGATCAGGTGCATTGTAAGGAACCCCAACCCTCTCTAATAGCGCGTCTGAGATCAAATGCATTGTAAGGAACCCCAACCCTCTCTAATAGCACGTCTGAGATCAGGTGCATTGTAAGGAACCCCAACCCTCTCTAATAGCACGTCTGAGATCAGGTGCATTGTAAGGAACCCCAACCCTCTCTAATAGCGCGTCTGAGATCAAATGCATTGTAAGGAACCCCAACCCTCTCTAATAGCGCGTCTGAGATCAGGTGCATTGTAAGGAACCCCAACCCTCTCTAATAGCGCGTCTGAGATCAAATGCATTGTAAGGAACTCCAACCCTCTCTAATTGCACGTCTGAGATCAGGTGCATTGGAAATTCTTCTCTTTTTGATACCATTTTCAAACGACCAGAAAGAAGCAGGGATGCCCGGGGAACCCAAGGGCCCCTAGGAACGCTGGTTGAAAAACCCTGCGCTACATAGTTCAGCTTTAGTGCTTGTTGGTGGGTGATCTTGTCCCTTTAATGTCAGCCTCTCACACACGGCTGTTCTGCGAGGAGCTGAGCAGCTTGGCTGCAGGACATGCCAAGAGCATACGGAGCTCGAGAATCGCGTGTGCTCGCTGCCCGGCTCCTGGGCATAGTGTGCCGGGTGATCTGGCATCTGCGGCGAGTGTCTGCCGAGCTGGCACAGAACCCTGCAGCCATGAAAGGGTTAAGGTGTAATCTCCTTGTGACCGTCACATTTTATTTAAACCCCATGGTGAGGGCAGAGGTTTAGTCTAAGGCCCGAGCCATAGAGGGGTGGGGAGAGCAGAGGCGCGCTAACTCTGAGGCTCGCCTGCTTCAGTCAGCGCGATTCCACGGACTTGCAGGCGAGCCAGCGTGCGCGAAGGGAGCCGGGGGGAGGTGGTTGGAGGCGGGGCAGTGACGTCGCTGGCGTCAATGTAACGGCGCCGACGTCGCCGTGACGTTGACGCTGCTGAAGGCTGATTGGATGTTTTCAGCCGACAGCGCGCTGAAAAACAGCTTGGCGCTCGGCTGAAAACTCCAAAGCCTCCGCACGCCTGCGGACGCTCGCGTGAGCCCCTCTCAAGGCATCCTCATTGAGGATGCAGGGGCTCAGCGCGGAGTGTCCGCACTGCCCAGCACGGCCTGTACTTCTATGGACGCAGCCTTAGGTTGGCACAGCGCTGTAACACTTTCCATGTCAGGGGGCAGAGCGCCCGGCTCCTCTGAGATTAAACCGATGCGCCTCGAAGAGTTTGAGGGAATTTCTCCTTCATTGGCAGCGGGGGAAGATTTGGGATCCTCTCTCACTGAAGCGGCTCAAACCACCATGTAGTTACTGTTCTAGTATAGGACTAGTGGCCACTTCCAGTCCTCAAGGGCCACCAACAGGCCAGCTTTTAAGGATATCCCTGCTTCAGCACAGGTTGCTCAGTCCAAGACTGAGCCACTGCTTGAGCTACCTGTGCTGAAGCTTGCATATCCTTAACCTGTAAATTGCCCTTGATGACCAGAGTTGGCCACTCCTGTACTAGATTATGAAAGTTGTCTGGCAGTGAAATAGTTAAATATGTTTTTGACATGCCCCTTTAAAACATTGTGTATTATAACTCGCAAGATCTATTGAATCCTTGAGGTAAATACTGTGCAGGCTGTTCCCTGTAGCGCGCAACACATAGGCAAAGAAAACGTGGCACGCACAGCATGGCGGAATTAAACCGCACCGCCACCACAGAGACGCAGGTTCCCTGCAACGTGGGACCCGAGCGGCCGGCTCAGGAGACCCGCTCTCTTCTGTGTTATGGGGATTCGTTCTATTGAAGTTCTGAGCCTGTTTTTTCTTGTTGAACTTATAACAGGGTCACACCTCATCTCCCTGTCTCCGCCAGTGGAAGCCACGCCTGAATTAGATGTAACATCTGTGTTTGACCCTCTCTGGGATTCAGCTCGATACAAAGTGTCCACCCGTCTAAACTGTCTGTCTGTGTCTGTCTCTGTCTGTGTGTGTCTGTCTCTGTCTGTGTGTGTCTGTCTCTGTCTGTGTGTGTCTGTCTCTGTCTGTGTGTGTCTGTCTCTGTCTGTGTGTGTCTGTCTGTGTGTGTGTCTCTGTCTGTGTGTCTGTCTGTGTGTGTGTCTCTGTCTGTGTGTGTGTGTGTGTGTCTGTCTGTGTGTGTGTGTCTGTGTGTGTCTGTCTGTGTGTGTGTGTCTGTCTGTGTGTGTGTGTCTGTCTGTGTGTGTCTGTCTGTGTGTGTCTGTCTGTGTGTGTCTGTCTGTGTGTGTCTGTCTGTGTGTGTCTGTCTGTGTGTGTCTGTCTGTGTGTGTCTGTCTGTGTGTGTCTGTCTGTGTGTGTCTGTCTGTGTGTGTGTGTGTCTGTGTGTCTGTGTGTCTGTGTGTCTGTCTGTCTGTCTGTCTGTCTGTCTGTCTGTCTGTCTGTCTGTCTGTCTGTGTTTGTGTGTGTCTGTCTGTGTGTTTGTGTCTGTCTGTGTGTTTGTGTCTGTCTGTGTGTTTGTGTCTGTGTGTTTGTGTCTGTCTGTGTGAGTGTCCTTTTGGCAGTATCCCGATAGACCAAGTGACACAGTCTTTTTGAAGGAAAATATCCCCAGGATTTGCCTTTTGTTTCAATCTCCGGGATTTGAGCTGTCACAGAGAGCACATTTCGCTTCTTGTGTTTCTCAGGGCCAAATACAATTCTTTTTTTTAAGCCATCACCCTGATTTTGGGGGTTAGCGCAGGTTATTTTTTAATTTTAACATCCGTACATTTCGTGTTCTCTGCTCGTCTTCGCGCTCACACGTGGGTGTTATTCTGGAATAACTGGTCTGACTGGTTTTGGTTCCTGTATCGGGTATTATTTTCCACCGGCAGCTGGAAAGTCGCCCCCGGCCATCCCAGCCGGCCTGGAGATGTAGAGCAGGGGCGGGCAACCCCAGTCCTCAATGGCCACCAACCGGTCAGGTTTTCAGGATATCCCTGCTTCAGCACAGACTGAGCCACCTGTGCTGAAGCAGGGATATCGTGCAAACCTGACCTGTTGGCGGCCCTTGAGGACAGGAGGGGCCCGCCCCTGATGTAGAGTGAGCGCTCTATCCTCCGCTGCTGTGCTCATCGTGTGGCTCACGGTCGGGGTCATAAATCTTTTATCAGGAAAGACTAAAGGCCACGGACACGTGCCACGGCTTGGATGGGAGGAGGGAGCAATATACGAGAACGCAGAGATTTGTTGCTTTTTCTGCGGTTTGCCCCGGTCCGGGTAGGTGCTAGCATGGATATGTTCTGCCCCTATACCCTGGCAAGACACTGTTTTTGAGGTGGATGGACCTGTTTTTAAACCCAGTGTCCGTTCCTTGGGCGAATCGCTTTATCTCCCTGTGCCTCAGGCACCGACATTAGATTGTAAGCTGTACGGGGCAGAGGCTCACTGTGTCCGCAAAATGCTATGTACCGCGCTGTGCATATTGTCCCCCCCCCAGGGGTGCGCAAACTATGAGCTGTACCCCCCTTACCTCTTTTGCCCGGGTCTTGTGACGCCGCATCGCCATGGCAACGGTGGCATTTGCCATTGCCTTGGCGCCGCGTCACACCGAGCTTCTGAATCGCGGTAAGTGAAATTGCAGAGGCCTCGCGCGATCCCCCGGCATTTAATTTAAATACCTTGGAGAAGAGCACGGGGCCTCTGCAACGCACCCTCCCCAGAAAAACCGCCTGCGCCCGCCCCGGTGAAACCGCCTGCGCCCGCCCCGGTGAAACCGCCTGCGCCCGCCCCGGTGAAACCGCCTGCGCCCGCCCCGGTGAAACCGCCTGCGCCCGCCCCGGTGAAACCGCCTGCGCCCGCCCCGGTGAAACCGCCTGCGCCCGCCCCGGTGAAACCGCCTGCGCCCGCCCCGGTGAAACCGCCTGCGCCCGCCCCGGTGAAACCGCCTGCGCCCGCCCCGGTGAAACCGCCTGCGCCCGCCCCGGTGAAACCGCCTGCGCCCGCCCCGGGGAAACCGCCTGCGCCCGCCCCGGGGAAACCGCCTGCGCCCGCCCCAGAAAAAAAGAAAACTATAAATGTTATATCCGCGTTCCTTCCCATTGTAAGGCTTGTGATGGGAACCCCCTTCTCCCAGCGTTTGGTTTATTTCTGCTGCTGTTATCCCGTAGTATTTTTGCATTTAGATTGTAAGCTCTTCAGGGCAGATATTCTGTTCTTCTGGTGGTCCCTTTTCTTTCTGGAGCCCGTATCCCTATATAGTATCTGATTTGCCCTGTATTTTGCAGTAACACGATGCCGGCCTATAATAAATCATCCTATTCCTCTCTCCTCTCCCACGTCCCCCCCAGAGCTGATCTCATTAGAGCAGCACAGACCCCGAGCTACCTCCTTACCATGCTCAGGCCCCAGTCTGTTCTCATTTCAGCCTCCACATGCCTTTGGGTAATGATTCTGTGTTCTCCTCCTCGCTGTTCCTGGGGGGACGGGGGGGGGGGGGATGTGGCGAGGACTGTTTGAGCAACATTCCCACTTGGAAATGCCCCCAAAACATATTCAAAAATTTTTTTTTTGATACCTATTGCTTTTTTATCCTGGGAAACCCGGGGGTTCAGCTACCAGGGGCTCCCCGAGACCAAATTTACTATGGCTGTTATTTTATTGTTCAAAACCCAATAATAATTTTTAAACATACATTGGATGCAAGAATTGATGTTCCACAAAGTCCCAATCAATTTGAAATGTTGCAAACCACTGCTCGAGCAGATGTTTGGAGGAATATAAATAATATAATAATAATAATCAGATTAAGTAATTAGTATTTTCTCCAATTGCGACAAACACGCACATGTATGCATGCGTGCACGTATACCCGCACATGTATACACGGGGAGGGGGTGTGTGTGTGTGTGTGTGTGTGTGTGTGTGTGTGTGTGTGTGTCTATATATCTCAAATAAAAAGATCACTTGTGAGCACATTCACATGTCTTAGACAGGTCTGTAACCCTGCCTTTCACCATTATCCCCAGCATATAGTGCTTTCACTGCAGCAAGGGATTCTGGGAAATGACATGCAAATGAGCACACAATGTGACACCTTTTGCCTGAAAAAACATTGTTACATGGAGCCCATATAAGTTCATGCTCGCTGTTAACACAGCTTTAAAAGCACAGCAAGGGAATCAGATGCAAAGCCAGAGAAACCATTCACAGACATGTTTCAACCTTAATGGGAGATAATGATATATAGTTTTATATATATATTTATTTTATGTCTCATACTGTTATCTCTGTATGTGTATGGAGCCTCTCAGACAGATGAGAGATCCTTTGATTGGTTTTGGCGGTAGCTGGAGGCTGTACGGTTATTTCTGCGAGTATATAAATATCTTTGCGATGCGAGGGGTGTGAAATCCATTTCCCGAGCAGGTGCGCCCACTGTGGGCTCGTCACACACGCATCGTTCTGCGCATGCGTAGAGCAGAGACATCTCCCATCAGAGCGGCAACAATTTTCAGATACTCTGTATTATTATACACAAATACATATTTTATTTTTAAAATAAAATATATACCTATCATTTATCAGTAAGTTCCCCTTGTCCATATTTGTTTGTGTGAAAGTTGGTTCTAGTAAATAGAATGTGTGCAGTGATGGAGCATCCCTTTTTATACCCAACGTGTGCACCCAGTATGGTCCCCGGAGAAGTCTTTATACACAGTGTGTGATAGAAGCTTCTATCTGTAACAGATGGTTCTCTCAATACTTCCCGTTTTCTCTTCCACAGCTCGGAAGCAGAGCACGCCTGAGCAGCAGTGAGGAGGCATGGGGGTGAGTGTGGCGTGTAACGTCCGTGTGGCGTGTAACGTCCGTGTGGCGTGTAACGTCCGTGTGGGCACACCGGGTCTTCCCCTGTTACACGGGAGCTAGGAATAATACCTTGTTCTACAAGATCTTCGCATCTGTACTGTATATTGTTGCAGAAGGAGAAAATGCAATCTTTATATACATTATTTCCCCCCTTGTATATTGCTGACCCTGTACACAGGGCTGTGGATAGAATTTTTACAGGCATAGCCCTGTAGAGCTTACAATCTAATTTTAGTGCCCGAGATGTAGGGAGAGAAAGTCACTTGGCCAAGGTCACAAGGAGCCTGTTCTTGGGAGGGGGGGAGGGGGAGGTGCTGGTGTGTCTGGTCCTTTTTGGCAAAGATTAAAATACCACTTGTGAGAACATTCCACATACAGTGCTTCCACTGCAGCCAGGGATTCTGGGTATTGACATGCAAATGAGCATTCAGTGTGTCACTCTGCTTCTACTCCATTGTAACATGGACCCCTATAAGCTTATGCCTGCTGCATTACACAGCTTTCACAGCACAGCCTGGGTTAAAGAAGTGCAGACCCAGCAACCCCACTCGCAGACAGCTGTTACTGCCCAGTAACCAACCTCATTCTGAGACCCAAAAGGTTTTCCTCTGTGTTTTTCTTGTTTTTTTTTACGGATTTAAAGCCTCCCTCCTCCCCCTCCCCCCCCCCTGTATATTGGTGATGGTGTTTCCGTGCACTGGGTGACAGTGAGACCGCTGTGTCTCCGGCCTGTGCTTTGGCTGACAGCTGGGGCAGGTGTTATGGGAAGTTAAGCACTGGGGAACATACCTGTGTGTGCAGCGGGGAGCACACTCCAGGTGTGTGTGCAGTGGGGAGCACGAGCACTGTGTGTGTGTGTGTGTGTGTGTGTGTGTGTGTGTGTGTGTGACACCTTTAGCTGTTTTTGCAGCTTGTGAGTCTCTCCATATTTAGAAACCATTTCCCGTCTTCGTTTTGCCATCTTTAAATCCCATGGCATAGAGCAAGGGGGTGGTCAACTCCAGTCCCCAGGGGCCGCCAACAGGTCAGGTTTTCAGGATATCCCTGCTTCAGCACATGTCAATGACTGAGCCACCTGTGCTGAAGCAGGGATATCCTGAACAAACCCTGACCTGCTGGTTACCCTGGAGGACTGGATTTGGCCACCCCCCTGGTTAGAGCAGCACAGTTCTGCCCTGAATCGGTAACGGTAGCTTAATCTCTTGCTTGTTCCATTCATCACTTTGTATTTTATCTTCCTCTCCAGGGTCCTGAACCTTCGGGGGAATCGCCAAAGCGTTACCTGCTTTTCCGGCTCCGAAGTTGGGAGTACCATTGCCAAGCAAGCTTACAGTATAGGTGAGTGCCAATGGGTGAACAGATGAGCGTGGGGCAAAGAAGCAAGATATGGTTACTTGACCTGTCATACCAAAATCTCCCCACACACTATTAATGAGTCCTCTTGTCTCCGTCCCCCAGGTCTCTGTGAGGATCTTGGGAAACAGTCATTGCGTCTCACTGATATTATGCCCAGTTCATTAGCACTTATGACATCACCGTACCTATGACATCACAGCACCACTGTCTTCGTTTCCTGTGGGTTTACACCATTGGTTCCAAGATAAAATAAGTGGTGAACGCACCGTTTGGCTGAACATCTCATTACGGCCAGGGGGGAGGTTGATGTCCTCCGATGGAGCCCCCTGGCTGCAGTGAGGGCGTCTGCGATGATGTGGATCCTGAGGGGCCCGAAGGGAGGAGGCAGGTGGATGGAGAGCAGAAGCCCCTCAAGGGCTCACACAACACCTTCGACAACATCAATGTGATCGGGCAGGGGCTGAAGCAACTGTTCCAGCACCAGAGACGTCGCTCTTCCGTGTCCCCCCACGACGTGCAACAAGCCCAGCCCGAGCCAGAGTCCGAACCTGAGCCTAACCAGGGGCCCGATGTGGAGGGGCTGGCCCAGCCCACCGCCCTAAACCGTGTCCTGCAGCAAATCCGCGCCCCGCCCAAGGTGAAGAGGGGATGCAGCATACAGCAGAATCGCAAGGGCAAGTCCAGTGCCAACGCCCGGGGCAGCCCCCAAATCGGACGTCGCTCGGCGCAGGACATCATGGCGGTTCTTTCGCACCCGGGCCGGCCGCGGTCCTCCTCCACCACCGACGCTCACTCTGCCTACGCTGCCCTGGAGGTCTCCTATCTGTCCGGGGAGGAGTCGGCTGAGAAGGTAAGTGACCAAGCCACCCAAACCGAAGGGTCTAATGGGGTCTGAGGTTTCACAGCGGATAGGAGAAGGGGCAGTGTTGGGGGACAGGCAAGTGGAGGGGAACAAGTGTGTATTTCCCCATGGCCATTTTTATGTTTATTTCCCATAGTTCTGATTATGGCAATAAGGCACCGCAAAGGTTCGTATAAGCTCACGTGCGCGGCTGTTTGCAGAATACTAGAGCGTGTATTTCTGCCTGTGGGGTTTGAAGGGATATTCCAGGGCCTGTGCGCTGAGAGAGAAATGAAACATGGTGTCTGCAATACACAACTTTACAGCTAATAAGACTTAACCACTTCTCTGCCAGAGGCGGTTGCAATGCTTTGCAGCGTCCTGTCCGTTCTTTTAATCCTATTTATTATAAATCCGGGTTTTGGCTTAACATACAAATCCCTATTGGTTTCCATCCTTCCTTTCCCTTCTATGGATGGAACATTCTGCCGCTGGCTGGGGAAACGGGTTCATGGTTTTAACTGCCTGAGCCAATCGGAGCACAGCGTTTCTGAAAGCCCCGACTAATGCATAACATGGCCGTGAGCTGATCTGTAAGGAGTGTTGTGATTGGGTGATCCCAGGGCTCTGTGTTGGGATGGGAAACTGAGGCCGTGAAGGTGATACACCTGCTTAATATACAGGAGATGTGTTTTTTAAAGGGGCAGTTTCTCTGGGACCGATGTGTACTGATGTCAGTGACGTGTTTAAGGGGGGAAATCTGGGTGATGCTTTTTTTTTTTTTAAAAACCAAACTCTGAGACCTGTGATTATTAAATGACGTTTATAGTTGGTTTGTAAATCTGGTGAGCGGAAGCTTCAGTCTGGATTTTGTGCTTTTACTGACACCTGTAAGTATTTGTAACGTCAGTTTGGGAACCGGATGACCTGAGACTTGGCATGGGTTACATTTCTTCGGCTGCTCCCTTATGTCTGATGTCACTGTTTGTTCAGCAAGAGTTTACACGTTGCAAAGTCCCCTCCCCTTATCTTTATTACCTCTGATAAGGGCGGGAGAAGGGTGAAAAGAAAATTCAAAAACACACAATTGACAAATACTCCCCCATGCAGAGGCCTTGACCCAAATCTTTGGTTTTTATCACAGTTATTGGTCTGTTTAGACAATTAGACAAGGAGTGGCAACAACTCCAGTCCTCAAGCGCCACCAACAGGTCAGGTTTTAAGGATATCCCAGCTTCAGCCCAGGTATTGAGCCACCTGTGCTGAAGCAGGCATATCCTTAGAACCTGACCTGTTGATGGCCCTTGAGGACTGGAGTTGGCCACGCCTGCATTACTGTCCAGTTGTGAAAATAAGGGTGTCTTTTTTTTGGCCGGATATGTGTGCTTACACCTTGAAAAGACAGTGTGTCACACAAGCGGCGTGTTGAATACCTGCGATCTTTGGTTTAATCTCCCGGCTCTGCGCAGACTCACGCGAGATCATATTGAAGGTCGCAGCTAACGAAGCCTCCCCCTCCCTTCGCCCCGGTAGTGGTGTGCCTGTGACCTGCTCTGTGTCCCGGACTGAGCACCTTCTAATGATTTTGTGGCTGCTTATCCGGCTCTCTAAGTGCACTGAGTCACATGCCGGCTTGTCTCCTTAAACAAAAGGGCGAGCCGGGCAGTGGTACGGGCGAGGATGGGTGGAGGCCTCGTGTGGTGCTCCTGCTGGGAGGGTCAGTTGCTGTCTGGGACACTGCCCTGTGCCTTGTATTAAAGACCACCCACTACTTTGCTCTGTGCGGTCACTATAGTGCGGTCACTATAGGTATCCTTACCGGCAGCGTCTTTACACGCCCACAAGCAGATGGAACTGATTTCTGTTGGTGTCTAAAGCCAAGCAGGCTCTCCTGGCACAGAAGGGGTTAATTGCAGTGGGTTCCCAATCTTTTTAAACGGCCCTCCCCATTGGGCCCCCTAACGAGGAAGGAATCAAAATCAATGATACGTGTGGAATAATGCTGCCCCAGCACAGCCGCAGATACAGGCGTGATGAATCCCTGGTCCGAAGAGCTCACAATCTAATATCTGGAGGCGGAGGCACGGGGGTGTAAAAAGAGTTGGTACTGGTGTCGGGAACATGGCTCCCACTTCATAGGCCAACTGTGCAGAAGAGATGTCGGTGGATCTCTGCCTCCTCTCGGACGCATCCGGCCACTTTTCCACCGGGGTTGTCTTACAGCCTTTAACCTGCATCACAGCGGTGGGGGATCTTAACCCCTTCTGTGCTGGGAATCTCTAGCGCCAAAGTAGTTAGTGCTTTAATGCAGCAGGGAACCATTGCGAGTTTTTATAATGCAGGAATTTCCAACATTGCAGAGCAGGGTGCAGGCTCGGTGCGGAGAATTGCGTTGCCGGGGTTAATATTGACGCCTGTGGGCATGAGCGCTGGCACTGGGTTGTGCTGGGGGTCCCAAGTGGCTGCTTTTCCTGGCAGGGTGCTCGGGCAGCTAGCTGGCGATTTCCACATTGATCCGTAATGAGGCTCTTTCCTGCTAGGGATCTCAGGAGCTGAACCCGTCGCAGGAGAATAACGGCAGAATCGTTCCGCCCGTCCGCCCGGAGAATGCGACTCTGAGTATATCACAGGTCAGGCCGGTGCGGACTTCAGCACTGCTCACAGCTCTCTGCATGGTTTGCCCATTCTAGCTCTGCACCCCTCTGCTATAACGCTACTGCCCCTCACACACAGCCCTGTCACTGAAACCCCTCTGCTATAACACTATTTCTCCCCTCACACACAGCCCTGTCACTGATGCCCCCTCTGCTATAACACTATTGCCCCCTCTGCTATTCCTCTGCTGAATGCTCTGTAGGTAACTTTATGGAAGTGCAGCAGGGTGGGACACCCTCTGTGATTGAGATTGACCCGCTGGCCTCGTATGCCGCGCTGTAAATGAGACGCGATTTGTCGGATGTAGCCAAGCTGCAAAGTCGTTGCTAGGAGGGGTCTCTCTGCTGCCCCTTTGTGAGTTCGTCCTCCTCATTCCCGAGGCCGCTACAAGGACCCAGAAGCGAAGGGGTTCATTTGGATCCCAGCGCTTCCCGTTAACACTTTGCTGCCACGAGACAGTGGATCGTGCAGGTCTGAGCCGATCTATATACATGCATACTGAAACAATGTGTCCATTCCAGAGGAAAGAGGGGTACAGTGGCCACAGCCTTTGAAGTGGGTGAGCCTGATTCAAATGCCAGTCTCTGCTCCTTGGGCAAGTCTCTTAATCTCCCTGCGCTTAATAAAAAGCAGCAATTAACCCCTTCCCGGCCCTTGACCCATTCGCACTGGCAGTGAAGTAGTTAAAGACGCCGTTCCTATATATGGGGTTGCCAGCTCCAGACCCCAAGAGCCACCAACAGGTCAGGTATTCAGTATATCCCTGCTTCAGCACAGGTGGCTCAATCGAGCCACGGATTGAGCCACCTGTGCTGAAGCAGGGATATCCATTAGCCTGTTAATAATAAGATATAAGATAATGTAAGATAATACATATGGTGGTGGCCCCTGAGGAACTGGATTTGGTCAGTCGATGGCTGAGCCACTGATTGAGCCAGCTGTGCTGAAGCAGGGATATCCTGAACACCTGATCTGTTGGTGACCCCTAGGGGACTGGAGCTGGCTACGTCTGTGCTATATATTTTTCCCGTGCTTCTCTCTCGGGCTTCCTGCTCTGGCGTCTCCCTGTCTCCCTGTCTCGCTGGTTTCTGACACGGAGAAATCCAGGTAGTGGTGGTGTTGCGGTTCCAGGGATCCCTTTCAGAAAGCCCCTCTCCCTATAAATAATGCTAAAGCCTCGCTAAAATAGTCTAGAGCAGGGGCGCGCAAACTTTCTGTGCTGCCCCCCCCCCCTGCCTGCCAGCTCCTATGCTCGCGCCCCCCCCAACCCAATATCCAGCGTCAAACGTCACGTGACCCCCGCAGCGTCATGTGACTCGCGTTGCTATAAGTCTCTTAGTTGAATCTTTCACGCATTTACTTGGCAGAATTCTTCTCTCGCCCAGCGTTTCCGGGGCGCCCCTTCCTCGGGTGTGCTATTTCTTGAAAGGCTCTATCGGGAAGCCAAAATGTTGAGATAGTAAAGACACATTTCTTGTATTATTTGGTGTGCCGGATTTTTTGACCCTTCTATATATGCACACCCGCCACGCTTCTGAGAATGCAGGGCACGCTAGGGATGAGGTTAATATTAGAATTATTGCTTTCGTTAAATGAACCCTATATTTAGTGGTGGACGGACATCAGAACGTCGCTCTGTAAATCTGTGGACGGTTTGAGTCCTGAGTCGAGTGGCAAAAATATTTGTGCATATTTGGATCCGCCGGTTCCTTTGTTCCACGGGTTTCCGCGGATCACTCCCAAATATAGCGATTCACCTTTTTGTGGATTTATTTTTTATTTACATTTTTTTTTTTTTTTTGAACACCGACAATCCGTCCACGGATTCCGCAGTTCGCCCGTGGATTGGGTTCTTTAAATCCACCGGCGGATTGTATCCAGTGGCTGTTTTGGATGAATCCGCGCGGATTGAAACGATAACAATCCGTCTGCGGATTTTACACCGCGGGAACGGGGTTTGAATGTCAAATTCTAAAAAATCCGGGAAACTGATTTGTACCGGCTCGCCCGTCTCTAGTCCTGCGCCCCGTGTAACGCAGCCCTCCCCAGCAGTTCAGGGGTTAATGCAGGGAGGCCTGACCTCGCTGCTGGTTACAGGGATAATAAAATGACTTTGACATCATTCTGAGCTGTTAGAATTCCTGTATCTTTTACTGCACCTGAACCAACTCCCTTTATCTCTTTGTTGTTCTGGGGAAGGAGACTATTTAAAGTGTGTGTGTGCGCGCGCGCGTCTGCGTGTGTTTGTGTGTGCGCGCGTTTGTGCGTGTGTGTATACCTACAGAAACATGCGCGCACACATTAACCACGTGTGTACGCATTGGGCACATACATAAATATGCACAGACAAGTATATACGTGTGTAAACACACGTATATACTTAGGTGTGCGAATGTGTATTTGTGAGCTCTCGCATATAACAAATGAATGTACAGTATTTTGCCGCATGGAATGTGCCTGACGTTTAGGAAAAATTCCGGGACCCCGCGTGAGCTGGTTCCGTGACCCCGCGTGAGCTGGTTCTAGAGCAGGGTCTGATATGAGCGGGGGGTTCAGGTCTCTGTATGAGACCCCTTGTCCGCCCTTAATTTGCTGGCGGTTCCTGTGGTTTCCTCGGGCAGTGAGCACACGGGGTTAATCAAGGACATCTGAGAGGAATTATTTTCTCTGAAAAGTGTACAAAGGTTAAGTAAGCGCTGGGAAGAGCAGCGCCTGGTACTGCCACGATCCCGTCTCAAGGACTGGCAGACTCGTCATGCCCACTGAACCCTCCCAGCACCGGCTGCCCTGAACCAACAGATCCCACCCCTCCCTGGGGCCGGGGGGAGCAGATATTTCTTTCTTTACCTATAAATCTGCTATTAGGACAGATGCAGTGAGACATTTCCAAGTGTGTCCGGGGATACTGGAGAGGCGACGCTATAAACATATTCAGTGGTTGACAAATCACCCAAAAATCTACTCGCCAAACAAAAAATCTACTCGCCAAACAAAAAATCTACTCGCCACCTAGTACCACACGTGTGCTGCTTGGGCCAATAGGAGCTCGCCATGATGTTAAATCCACTCGCCCAGGGCGAGCAAATGTATAGGTTTGTCGAACACTGAACATATTTACAGACCTGGCCTAGTCAGACCCTACAGGGACAGGAGAACCCTACATCGAAATAACTATTGGGAAAAGGAGTCTCTGTGCTCGAGCTGATAGAGTGCAGAGGAAAACCAGCACCGCATCACTAGCACCGCATCACCCGCACCGCATCACCCGCACCGCATCACCAGCACCGCATCACCCGCACCGCATCACCCGCACCGCATCACCCGCACCGCATCACCCGCACCGCATCACCAGCACCGCATCACCCGCACCGCATCACCCGCACCGCATCACCAGCACCGCATCACCAGCACCGCATCACCCGCACCGCATCACCCGCACCGCATCGCCAGCACCGCATCACCCGCACCGCACCGCATCACCAGCACCGCATCACCAGCACCGCATCACCCGCACCGCATCGCCAGCACCGCATCACCAGCACCGCATCACCCGCACCGCATCACCCGCACCGCATC
This sequence comes from Ascaphus truei, assembly GCF_040206685.1. Lineage (NCBI taxonomy): Eukaryota > Metazoa > Chordata > Amphibia > Anura > Ascaphidae > Ascaphus > Ascaphus truei. The sequence continues at coordinate 32,027,007 of NC_134499.1, forward strand.
ACCCGCACCACATCACCCGCACCGCATCACCCGCACCGCACCGCATCACCAGCACCGCATCACCCGCACCGCATCGCCAGCACCGCATCGCCAGCACCGCATCACCAGCACCGCATCACCCGCACCGCATCACCCGCACCGCATCACCCGCACCGCATCACCCGCACCGCATCACCCGCACCGCATCACCCGCACCGCACCGCATCACCAGCACCGCATCACCCGCACCGCATCGCCAGCACCGCATCACCAGCACCGCATCACCCGCACCGCATCACCCACACCGCATCACCCGCACCGCATCACCCGCACCGCATCACCCGCACCGCATCACCCGCACCGCATCACCCGCACCGCATCGCCCGCACCGCATCGCCAGCACCGCATCACCCGCACCGCATCACCCGCACCGCATCACCCGCACCGCATCACCCGCACCGCATCACCCGCATCGCCCGCACCGCATCGCCAGCACCGCATCGCCAGCACCGCATCACCCGCACCGCATCGCCAGCACCGCATCGCCAGCACCGCATCGCCAGCACCGCATCGCCAGCACCGCATCACCCGCACCGCATCGCCAGCACCGCATCGCCAGCACCGCATCACCAGCACCGCATCACCAACACCGCATCCCCCGCACCGCATCACCCGCACCGCATCACCCGCACCGCATCACCCGCAACGCATCACCCGCACCGCATCACCCGCACCGCATCACCAGCACCGCATCACCAGCACCGCATCACCAGCATTTGAAATAAATTAAAAAAATAATAATTGATAAATGGGAATCACTATTAATTTGGAGGAACACAGGGGCTGCTCAATACAGGGGTCAGGGCCATAACATAGGCTGGGTGAACCCCCTGCCCTGGTGAGGATATGCTCTCATTTGTCTATACTGGGCAGTGTTGGATACACAACCCAGGGATAGGACATAGGGAGAGGTGCTCTCTGAGAATCAGTAACCCTGAATCTTTTTACTAGGGTTTGGGTAAATTGCATGCAAATGTTCCAGGAATTCTCCCATTAACTGTGCATGGCAGGGATGGGACAGTGTCATGTCATTATCACACCACTAGGGGTCAGCCACACACTGAGCGCGTTTAGATGACAAGCTGGTTCAGAGGATCCATCGTATCAATGGTCTCACTATTTACTGTTCCGTGCACCCCTCCTTCCTATATTGTATCTGTCTTTAATACGGTCACTATTTACTGTTCCGTGCACCCCTCCTTCCTATATTGTATCTGTCTTTAATACGGTCACTATTTACTGTTCCGTGCACCCCTCCTTCCTATATTGTATCTGTCTTTAATACGGTCACTATTTACTGTTCCGTGCACCCCTCCTTCCTATATTGTATCTGTCTTTAATACGGTCACTATTTACTGTTCCGTGCACCCCTCCTTCCTATATTGTATCTGTCTTTAATACGGTCACTATTTACTGTTCCGTGCACCCCTCCTTCCTATATTGTATCTGTCTTTAATACGGTCACTATTTACTGTTCCGTGCACCCCTCCTTCCTATATTGTATCTGTCTTTAATACGGTCACTATTTACTGTTCCGTGCACCCCTCCTTCCTATATTGTATCTGTCTTTAATACGGTCACTATTTACTGTTCCGTGCACCCCTCCTTCCTATATTGTATCTGTCTTTAATACGGTCACTATTTACTGTTCCGGGCACCCCTCCTTCCTATATTGTATCTGTCTTTAATACGGTCACTATTTACTGTTCCGTGCACCCCTCCTTCCTATATTGTATCTGTCTTTAATACGGTCACTATTTACTGTTCCGTGCACCCCGCCTTCCTATATTGTATCTGTCTTTAATACGGTCACTATTTACTGTTCCGTGCACCCCTCCTTCCTATATTGTATCTGTCTTTAATATGGTCACTATTTACTGTTCCGTGCACCCCTCCTTCCTATATTGTATCTGTCTTTAATACGGTCACTATTTACTGTTCCGTGCACCCCGCCTTCCTATATTGTATCTGTCTTTAATACGGTCACTATTTACTGTTCCGTGCACCCCTCCTTCCTATATTGTATCTGTCTTTAATACGGTCACTATTTACTGTTCCGTGCACCCCTCCTTCCTATATTGTATCTGTCTTTAATACGGTCACTATTTACTGTTCCGTGCACCCCTCCTTCCTATATTGTATCTGTCTTTAATACGGTCACTATTTACTGTTCCGTGCACCCCTCCTTCCTATATTGTATCTGTCTTTAATACGGTCACTATTTACTGTTCCGTGCACCCCTCCTTCCTATATTGTATCTGTCTTTAATACGGTCACTATTTACTGTTCCGGGCACCCCTCCTTCCTATACTGTATCTGTCTTTAATACGGTCACTATTTACTGTTCCGGGCACCCCTCCTTCCTATATTGTATCTGTCTTTAATACGGTCACTATTTACTGTTCCGTGCACCCCTCCTTCCTATATTGTATCTGTCTTTAATACGGTCACTATTTACTGTTCCGGGCACCCCTCCTTCCTATACTGTATCTGTCTTTAATACGGTCACTATTTACTGTTCCGGGCACCCCTCCTTCCTATATTGTATCTGTATTAATACGGTCACTATTTACTGTTCCGGGCACCCCTCCTTCCTATATTGTATCTGTCTTTAATACGGTCACTATTTACTGTTCCGTGCACCCCTCCTTCCTATACTGTATCTGTCTTTAATACGGTCACTATTTACTGTTCCGTGCACCCCTCCTTCCTATATTGTATCTGTCTTTAATACGGTCACTATTTACTGTTCCGTGCACCCCTCCTTCCTATATTGTATCTGTCTTTAATACGGTCACTATTTACTGTTCCGTGCACCCCTCCTTCCTATATTGTATCTGTCTTTAATACGGTCACTATTTACTGTTCCGGGCACCCCTCCTTCCTATACTGTATCTGTCTTTAATACGGTCACTATTTACTGTTCCGGGCACCCCTCCATCCTATACTGTATCTGTCTTTAATACGGTCACTATTTACTGTTCCGTGCACCCCTCCTTCCTATATTGTATCTGTCTTTAATACGGTCACTATTTACTGTTCCGGGCACCCCTCCTTCCTATACTGTATCTGTCTTTAATACGGTCACTATTTACTGTTCCGGGCACCCCTCCTTCCTATATTGTATCTGTCTTTAATACGGTCACTATTTACTGTTCCGTGCACCCCTCCTTCCTATATTGTATCTGTCTTTAATACGGTCACTATTTACTGTTCCGTGCACCCCTCCTTCCTATACTGTATCTGTCTTTAATACGGTCACTATTTACTGTTCCGGGCACCCCTCCTTCCTATACTGTATCTGTCTTTAATACGGTCACTATTTACTGTTCCGGGCACCCCTCCTTCCTATATTGTATCTGTCTTTAATACGGTCACTATTTACTGTTCCGTGCACCCCTCCTTCCTATATTGTATCTGTCTTTAATACGGTCACTATTTACTGTTCCGTGCACCCCGCCTTCCTATATTGTATCTGTCTTTAATACGGTCACTATTTACTGTTCCGTGCACCCCTCCTTCCTATATTGTATCTGTCTTTAATACGGTCACTATTTACTGTTCCGTGCACCCCTCCTTCCTATATTGTATCTGTCTTTAATATGGTCACTATTTACTGTTCCGTGCACCCCTCCTTCCTATACTGTATCTGTCTTTAATACGGTCACTATTTACTGTTCCGTGCACCCCTCCTTCCTATATTGTATCTGTCTTTAATACGGTCACTATTTACTGTTCCGGGCACCCCGCCTTCCTATAGTGTATCTGTCTTTAATACGGTCACTATTTACTGTTCCGTGCACCCCTCCTTCCTATATTGTATCTGTCTTTAATACGGTCACTATTTACTGTTCCGTGCACCCCTCCTTCCTATATTGTATCTGTCTTTAATATGGTCACTATTTACTGTTCCGTGCACCCCTCCTTCCTATATTGTATCTGTCTTTAATACGGTCACTATTTACTGTTCCGTGCACCCCGCCTTCCTATATTGTATCTGTCTTTAATACGGTCACTATTTACTGTTCCGTGCACCCCTCCTTCCTATATTGTATCTGTCTTTAATACGGTCACTATTGACTGTTCCGTGCACCCCTCCTTCCTATATTGTATCTGTCTTTAATATGGTCACTATTTACTGTTCCGTGCACCCCTCCTTCCTATACTGTATCTGTCTTTAATACGGTCACTATTTACTGTTCCGTGCACCCCTCCTTCCTATATTGTATCTGTCTTTAATACGGTCACTATTTACTGTTCCGTGCACCCCTCCTTCCTATATTGTATCTGTCTTTAATACGGTCACTATTTACTGTTCCGTGCACCCCGCCTTCCTATATTGTATCTGTCTTTAATACGGTCACTATTTACTGTTCCGTGCACCCCTCCTTCCTATATTGTATCTGTCTTTAATACGGTCACTATTTACTGTTCCGTGCACCCCTCCTTCCTATATTGTATCTGTCTTTAATACGGTCACTATTTACTGTTCCGGGCACCCCTCCTTCCTATATTGTATCTGTCTTTAATACGGTCACTATTTACTGTTCCGGGCACCCCTCCTTCCTATATTGTATCTGTCTTTAATACGGTCACTATTTACTGTTCCGTGCACCCCTCCTTCCTATATTGTATCTGTCTTTAATACGGTCACTATTTACTGTTCCGGGCACCCCTCCTTCCTATATTGTATCTGTCTTTAATACGGTCACTATTTACTGTTCCGGGCACCCCTCCTTCCTATACTGTATCTGTCTTTAATACGGTCACTATTTACTGTTCCGTGCACCCCTCCTTCCTATATTGTATCTGTCTTTAATACGGTCACTATTTACTGTTCCGTGCACCCCTCCTTCCTATATTGTATCTGTCTTTAATACGGTCACTATTTACTGTTCCGGGCACCCCTCCTTCCTATATTGTATCTGTCTTTAATACGGTCACTATTTACTGTTCCGTGCACCCCTCCTTCCTATATTGTATCTGTCTGTAATACGGTCACTATTTACTGTTCCGTGCACCCCTCCTTCCTATATTGTATCTGTCTTTAATACGGTCACTATTTACTGTTCCGGGCACCCCTCCTTCCTATATTGTATCTGTCTTTAATACGGTCACTATTTACTGTTCCGGGCACCCCTCCTTCCTATACTGTATCTGTCTTTAATACGGTCACTATTTACTGTTCCGGGCACCCCTCCTTCCTATACTGTATCTGTCTTTAATACGGTCACTATTTACTGTTCCGGGCACCCCTCCTTCCTATACTGTATCTGTCTTTAATACGGTCACTATTTACTGTTCCGTGCACCCCTCCTTCCTATATTGTATCTGTCTTTAATACGGTCACTATTTACTGTTCCGTGCACCCCTCCTTCCTATATTGTATCTGTCTTTAATACGGTCACTATTTACTGTTCCGGGCACCCCTCCTTCCTATATTGTATCTGTCTTTAATACGGTCACTATTTACTGTTCCGTGCACCCCTCCTTCCTATACTGTATCTGTCTTTAATACGGTCACTATTTACTGTTCCGGGCACCCCTCCTTCCTATACTGTATCTGTCTTTAATACGGTCACTATTTACTGTTCCGTGCACCCCGCCTTCCTATATTGTATCTGTCTTTAATACGGTCACTATTTACTGTTCCGGGCACCCCTCCTTCCTATACTGTATCTTTCTTTAATACGGTCACTATTTACTGTTCCGGGCACCCCTCCTTCCTATACTGTATCTGTCTTTAATACGGTCACTATTTACTGTTCCGTGCACCCCTCCTTCCTATATTGTATCTGTCTTTAATATGGTCACTATTTACTGTTCCGTGCACCCCTCCTTCCTATATTGTATCTGTCTTTAATACGGTCACTATTTACTGTTCCGGGCACCCCTCCTTCCTATATTGTATCTGTCTTTAATACGGTCACTATTTACTGTTCCGGGCACCCCTCCTTCCTATACTGTATCTGTCTTTAATACGGTCACTATTTACTGTTCCGGGCACCCCTCCTTCCTATATTGTATCTGTCTTTAATACGGTCACTATTTACTGTTCCGTGCACCCCTCCTTCCTATATTGTATCTGTCTTTAATACGGTCACTATTTACTGTTCCGTGCACCCCTCCTTCCTATATTGTATCTGTCTTTAATACGGTCACTATTTACTGTTCCGGGCACCCCTCCTTCCTATATTGTATCTGTCTGTAATACGGTCACTATTTACTGTTCCGTGCACCCCTCCTTCCTATATTGTATCTGTCTTTAATACGGTCACTATTTACTGTTCCGTGCACCCCTCCTTCCTATATTGTATCTGTCTTTAATACGGTCACTATTTACTGTTCCGTGCACCCCTCCTTCCTATACTGTATCTGTCTTCAATACGGTCACTATTTACTGTTCCGTGCACCCCTCCTTCCTATATTGTATCTGTCTTTAATACGGTCACTATTTACTGTTCCGTGCACCCCTCCTTCCTATATTGTATCTGTCTTTAATACGGTCACTATTTACTGTTCCGGGCACCCCTCCTTCCTATATTGTATCTGTCTTTAATACGGTCACTATTTACTGTTCCGGGCACCCCTCCTTCCTATACTGTATCTGTCTTTAATACGGTCACTATTTACTGTTCCGTGCACCCCTCCTTCCTATATTGTATCTGTCTTTAATACGGTAACTATTTACTGTTCCGTGCACCCCTCCTTCCTATATTGTATCTGTCTTTAATACGGTCACTATTTACTGTTCCGGGCACCCCTCCTTCCTATATTGTATCTGTCTTTAATACGGTCACTATTTACTGTTCCGTGCACCCCTCCTTCCTATATTGTATCTGTCTTTAATATGGTCACTATTTACTGTTCCGGGCACCCCTCCTTCCTATATTGTATCTGTCTTTAATACGGTCACTATTTACTCTTCCGGGCACCCCTCCTTCCTATATTGTATCTGTCTTTAATACGGTCACTATTTACTGTTCCGTGCACCCCTCCTTCCTATATTGTATCTGTCTTTAATACGGTCACTATTGGTGGGAGAATAGAAATATACAGATGTAACATGTAACACCAATTGCAATGTCGGTGCTTGTTCCATGGCTGAATCCGCTCGTTGCTTTGCAGTGAGTTGCTGGCTCCTCTTGGAATGAAAGGGTTAATGTATGCCGGATAGTATTGCGCGTTCAGGCGTAAATCCCGTCTCCCTCTGCGCGTACCGGTTTTGGTTTTATTTGAACAATTTGAGCGGGTTTCAGGTGTTTGTGAGGTTGTCTCTCGACCTGAAAAATAACGTTTATTCGTATTTCTCTGACGTGGAAAATGACTGTTTGGGTTACTGTGAAGTGAGGGGTTAATACAGACTGATGCCGCATGGGAACGGTCATTGCGATGTGAGGGGTTAATACAGACTGATACAGCGAGAGAGCGGTCATGGAAATGAGCGGTGAATGCAGACTGATACAGCAGGAGACCTGTCGCTGGGAGGTGAGGGGTTAATACAGACATACAGCGGGAGACCTGTCACTGGGAGGTGAGGGGTTAATACAGACTGATACAGCGGGAGACCTGTCGCTGGGAGGTGAGGGGTTAATACAGACTGATACAGCGGGAGACCTGTCACTGGGAGGTGAGGGGTTAATTCAGACTGATACAGCGGGAGACCTGTCACTGGGAGGTGATGGGGTTAATACAGACTGATGCAGCATGGGAGGGGTTACAAGGAGGTGAGGGGTTAATACAGACTGATACAGCGGGTGACCTGTCACTGGGAGGTGATGGGGTTAATACAGACTGATGCAGCATGGGAGGTGTTACTGGGAGGTGAGGGGTTAATACAGACTGGTACAGCGGGAGACCTGTCGCTGGGAGGTGAGGGGTTAATACAGACTGGTACAGCGGGAGACCTGTCACTGGGAGGTGAGGGGTTAATACAGGCTGATACAGCAGGAGACCTGTCGCTGGGAGGTGAGGGGTTAATACAGACTGGTACAGCGGGAGACCTGTCACTGGGATGAGCAGATACAGGGTTAATATGCATGCCCTCCTCGTCATTGCATTCTTGGCGATGTCTACCTCAAGCTAACAATGCTGGGAGTTTAATGAAGCGCTATAATACGGAGCGGATACTAATCACGGGGTCACTATTGTACACTAGTGACCAGCTGACTAAGAATACACAACACAAATACCATCTTCATATTAACTCTGACAGGAACCCGGGGCAGGGCCGGGCAGAAAAGCTTATGGGGCAAAAGGGCCGCAAGCTTATTGTAATGTCACTTTATACGTGAAAACACTGTGTTTAATCCTTTACAAGCATTTCTAACATCTGTACTTTATACGTTCACATTACCTTCAATTACCAGTGAGCATCAGTGGGAAAACCCGCACTTAGATGCTTTAGTAACTGGTATGAAATTGCATGGGACCGAGACACCAAAGTCTCCATGGGCTGAATTTGTCCCACCGGCTACCAGTTGAAGAGCCCTGGTATGGGATATCTATCTGGGTGCACACTACCCATCACAGTGAAGTATATGTAACTTCGAACTAAAGTTACACAATGGTGTGTGTGTGTGTTATTTCAGGGGAGCCGCATTGGTAAACCCGCAGGTTCCTCTGGAATAAATCCCGCGCTCGGACGTTTGTGTGGCTGGAGTCTTGGGCGGACGTCTGGTGTAGAGCCCGGGCTGGCTGAGTGCCGCCAGTATTACCAGGGCTGCACTGTTTAAACTGTTTCATTTAGGTAAATAATTGTTTGCACTGCAGGCTTTCCGTTCACCAAACATGAGACACGGTTACTCGTTCCTCAGTTACATTGGCAGAAGCTGCAATAAATGATTCACGTTTTATACAGAGTCCACAGAAGCGTCCAATGAGAAATGTTCTATGTTTAACTGAAATCCCTGGAGATTTATCTGGTGAATACCCACGGCACAGAGATTTATCTGGTGAATACCCACGGCACAGAGATTTATCTGGTGAATACACACGGCACAGAGATTTATCTGGTGAATACCCACGGCACAGAGATTTATCTGGTGAATACCCACGGCACAGAGATTTATCTGGTGAATACCCACGGCACGTAGAGAGATGGAGGCATGTTTTAATTTTTTCCATCTACAGAGATGGAGAACACTTCTACCTGTTACTGGTTTCCCCTCTAAGTAGCGATAGCCGGTGGGGATATCTTTCATAGGGGAGACATCTTTAAAACACCCACACGTTTCCATTTTCCCAGATACACAAGCAGCTGGCCAACTCTAGAACTCAAGGGCCACCAACAGGTCAGGTTTTCAGGATAGCCCTGCTTCAGCACAGGTGTCTCAGTCCTTGACTGAGCCACTGGTTGAGCCACTTGTGCTGAAGCAGGGCTATCCTAAAAACCTGACCTGTGGGTGACCCTTGATTTCTGGACTTGGCCACTCCTGGCTTGGGGCTTCTTCAAGAGGGCATGCTGGGTGGAGCCGGACTTCATACCAGATGAAGGAGTGAAGGCTCGTGAGTCTACAAGCACACAATCTGGTGTTTTAATGCGTATTATATATTAAGTTTCTTTGAGGAAGTAAGTAGGAATATATACCAGGGTAATGCAGTTGATGTGGTCTACTTAGATTTTGCAAAGGCTTTTGATACGGTTTCACACAAGGTTGGTGTACAAAATAAAGCAAATTGGAATATTTGCACCTGGAATGAAAACTGAACGACAGACAACAGAGAATTGTCATAAATGGAACTTTTTCAGGTTGGGCTAAAGTTGTGAGTGGAGTTCCTCAGGGATCGGTACTGGGTCCCCTGCTTTTTAACTTCTTTATTAATGACCTGGCATAGAGAGCAAAGTCTCCATCTTTGCTGATGATAGTAAATTGTGTAAGGTAGAATTAGAGCAGGATGTAATTTATCTCCAGAAGGACTTGGATAGCCTGGAAACGTGGGCAGGTAAATGGCAGATAAATATAAGGTTATGGATTTGGGAAGCAAGAATAAACCGGTAATTTACCAATTAAATGGGGATAAGTTAGGGGAATCCTTGATGGAGAAGGAGTTAGGAGTGCTTGTAGACAGCAGGCTTAGCAATAGTGCCCAAAGTCATCCAGTAGCTGCAAAAGCAAACAAGATCTTATCTTGCATCAAACGGGCAATGGAGGGAAGGGAAGTAAACATAATTATGCTCCTTTATAAAGCATTGGTAAGACCACACCTTGAATATAGAGTACAATTTTGGGCACCAATCCTTAGAAAAGACATTATGGAACTAGAGAGAGTGCAGAGAAGAGCCACCAAATGAATAAAGGAGAGGCTAGCTAATTTAGATTTATTTACATTAGAAAAGAGGCATCTCAGAGGGGATATGATAACTATACGAATATATTCGGGATCAAAACAAGGTGCTTTCAAAAAAACTATTCTTCCCAAGGGCAGTACCAACGACACAGGGTCATCCCTTAAGGTTGGAGGAAATGAGATTTCACCAGCAACAAAGGAAAGGGTTCTTTACAGTAAGGGCAGTTAAAATGTGGAATTCATTACCCATGGAGACTGTGATGGCAGATACAATAGATAAGAACAAACAATTATTATATCTTCAAAAAAAGTTGGACATCATTTTAGGAAGGGAAGGTATACAGGGATATACCAAATAAGTATACATGGGAAGGATGTTGACCCAGGGAGAAATCTGATTGACAATTCTTGGAGTCAGGAAGGAATTTATTTTTCCCCTTATGAGATATAATTAGATAATGTGTTGCTGGGGTTTGTGTTTGCCTTCCTCTGGATCAATATACTGTAAGTACAAATATAGGATAAAGTATCTCGTCTAAATTTAGCACAGGTTGTACTTGATGGATGCGTGTCTTTTTTTTCAACCTCATGTAACAAATATATGTATTACAAGTACTTTTGGAAATTCAAAGCTATTGACCCAAGCACGGCCCCATTTTGTTTTTTCATCGTATATAAATCACATGTATAAGTGGCTGGCGCTATATAAATAGCTTTATATGTTTGCGCATGTGGCAGTTTGTACAGGTCACACCGGGCATGTCTTGTACCCAAGTCTGGGTCCCTATACTACATCTTTAGGGGGGCAGACGGGGTCCTGTGACCTGAGAACCTTTCCTTCCAGCCTGGAGCTTTAATCTGTTCCAGATGCCAGTCACAGAGGGAACCAAACGAAGCCAAATCATTTAATATCCGTTATCCCGGCTGATTAAATGGGACGTCTTTTAATACCCAAGACATGCCAAGAATCCTGGCTATTTGTCCCAGATTAGGCTGCTGGGCTGCCGCGGTAATTCCTGTATGTCTGATGCACAGTGCGCGACTCTGCGCCTCAGTGTGTCTGCGGGTCTCCGTGCGCCTGGGGCCCTCCGTGCGCCTGGGGCCCTCCGTGCGCCTGGGGCCCTCCGTGCGCCTGGGGCCCTCCGTGCGCCTGGGGCCCTCCGTGCGCCTGGGGCCCTCCGTGCGCCTGGGGCCCTCCGTGCGCCTGGGGCCCTCCGTGCGCCTGGGGCCCTCCGTGCGCCTGGGGCCCTCCGTGCGCCTGCGCACCGAGAGTGTGTTTTTGACGATCTGTGTGCCTCTGCAGGGGCAGACAGTCCTGGGGTCCTTCCTAAGCACTTCCGGGGGCCGTGATTTGTCCCAAGGGCCACAAGTTAGAGCCCTGCTATATATTAGTTCCCCGCAGATCTCCATGCAGCACATGATACGTGGTAATGATTGAAGTTTAACAGATTTGCCAGATGACGTGATACATTTTAAAGAAGCAATCCAAGCTAGCGTTTTATTTCTTTTACCCCATTAATTTCATCTCCGGGGACCCCCTGCTTCCGGAGATACTTACCTCCGTAGAGGGTGCCGGTAGCCGCTCTGCTTGGCTAGTAGGGTTAACGTAATGGCGGAGTTTCAAAGCTCCCGCTCCCTGCGGACCGATACGAGGCCGTGACATCAGGTGTGGCTTCTTATTGGCACGCACGAGCTTTAAACTTTGCAGAGATACCGGAACCCCTGTCGGAGGTCTGTATCTCGGGAAGCAGGGGCTCCCTGGAGCTGAAATTAGTGGGGTTCATCTTTGGCGACCCCCTACTCCAAACCGATGTAATCAGGGGTGGGCATAGTCTCCGTTATGCTATGATAGCGTTAGGTGCATTCTCGTCTGGTGGCAGATAAAGGAGGATACTCTGGTTGATCCTGTAGTGCTGGCATTGACGCTAAAATATGGAAGAACCAGGCGCTTACCTTAAGTGACAGAATTTCAGAAGAGCGATGAAACCAATTATTGTGGTTATTTGCTAATGATGCGGAGTTGTTCTTGCGATCCCTTCTGCTTCTACCCCTAATAAAGGGATGATCCAAAGCCCTTATAGAAACGTATAGACAAAACAAAGTAGGGGGAGCGAGGGATAAGTAGATGCACAGATAAAACAAATACAGACCATTTACCACAGAGTGATCCCAGTAAAGGGGGTAAGTGGGACGGTGAAAAATTAAAATAGATATGTACTATATAATAAATGCTTACACGGCCTTGTGTAAACCCAATCCCAAGATGGTATCTTTGTGGTAGATGGTGACCCTTCCGCAGTTGAGTGCAGGAGGGGTCGTTGTGGTTTACAATATAAATATAGAAATACTCACACGGCCCAGTGTGAGTAAAGTCGCAGGGCAGTTGTCTTTATGGTATACACCTAGGTTCCCCGTCAGAGATATTCCCAGGGGTGTTGTGTACGTTACTGCTGGCGGGCAGGGGGTTCAATGCAGGTCTCTATTTCAGTTCCCCCGTTCTGGGCTTCTTCCCCTCCCCGTTACAGAGAGGGGCGTGGGTGAGGCAAAATAATGTATTGGGATCAACAGTGCTCTTTAAAACTTCAACGTTTAATGCACATAAATAAAATCCACAATAAATGCACTCACATAGTATTACAATATGCCGGTGTGCTCCCGTGTCTGCGGTTTGCACCGGTCCCCGCCCGCTCTCTCCTCCGCGTCCGGAGTTGGAATTGATGTCAGTTCCTGGCGCGGCTGTCACTGCATTGACACTAGGAAGGCGGTCCTGGGGCCGCACGGGCGTAAGGAAGCGAATGACCGGAGGAGCAGGCTGACGAGCTTCAGATGAGCAGGATTTGAAGTTGAGGTCACCCTTGCCTTACCTTTCCCAACCTTAGCGTCCCCATCTCTCCCCCAAGTTGTTGTGTTCTGTATTCCCTGATTCTGTCCTATCAAGGCTGTATGATACAGATGTAAATCTATTATCTGTAATGTATTGAACTTGTACTCTGTCTCAACGAATAGGAAATATAATTTAAGTTACAAAAAAACAAGAATACTAAAAGAAAAATGCATAAAATGCTCCTTTAGAACCAACCTGCGCGTTCTTCATGTATACAATGAACGCACCGAACTTTCCAAGCCTCTCGTGTCTTTTCATGGGTTTCCGATGAAGGGGGAACCTCTGGGGTTTTGAAGGCTCTGTGTAGTATAATTATATCTTTTATGGATCCATTAAAAAGAATCCGAACCATGGAAAACATGGAGGCGATTCCCTAACAACCAGCCTGAGAAGCTTATGGTTTAGGCCAGGGGTGGGCAACTCCAGTCCTGAAGGGCCACCAACAGGTCAGGTTTTGAAGATCTCCCTGCTTCAGCACAGGTGACTTAATCAGTGACTCAGTCATTATGACTTAGCCACTGATTGAGCCACCTGTGCTGAAGCAGGGATATCTGGAATCCCTCGCCTGTTGGTGGCCATTGAGGGCAGGGAGTTTGCCCACCCCTGGTTTTATCATCGGTCGGAGGTCAGGATATTGTATCTCCGGAGATGCAGAATAAACGGGTCTCAGACTACAGCGGAGGGCGGCGTCTGCTGGAGCAACAGTACTGTGACAACACTGATGACGTAAGATAATGCTCATGAGGTCATTGAAAGGATTAGGCAGCGTTGGTGTGTGGGGAAGTCATGTTGGGTTTAGGCGCGCGAGCGCTTTCCATGTTTTAACATCCGCAGGTTGTTTAAAGAAGTAGAAGTAAACCGCGTTAATGTTCCTCGCCGTGGGTGTGCCCGCGATGCCCAGCGAGCGTGCTGCCCCCTTCCCCGAACACCAAACCTATAAGAATTAGGCTGAGGAATTAGGAATTAGGCTGCGGCCTGTCTGCGCGATCAGGAGCGATTGCATGAACTAGCAGACGAGCAAGCGTGCGCGATCGGGAGGCGGGGCACTGACGTCACTGGGCCAATAGCTTGCGAAGCGCTGACGTCACGGCGCCGTGACGTTGACGCTGCTTCCCTCTGATTGGAGGTTTTTAGCCGACCGCGCGCTCAGAAACAGGCTCTGCTGTCGGCTGAAAATCCCCGCGCCTCAGCACGCCTGCGGACGCTCGCGGGAGCCCCCTCTCAAGACATCCTCATTGAGGATGACGGGGCTCATCGCGGAGCGTCCGCACGGCTCAGCTTGTCCTTCTATGGACGCAGCCTTATACACATTTAGGGTTTGTGGTACTGTGCAGAATGTAAACGTTTGGGCAGAGCTTGTTGAACGATCTTTTGGAACCGTTGTAGGCCTTGTGAGGGGCTCGATGAAATGAAACTGCCATTTCTTTCCAAAGAAAGCGGACTTGTAAGTGGTGTTAATAAACCGCAGCAGTGCTCTGGTCACCACGGGTCTCCCAGCAGTGACGGGGTTACTGTATCTCCGCAGGAATCCCAGAGCGCTGCCAGAACAATAAGCTTTATTTAATGAAGCTGCAGCCGTCCATGTGCCCGGCTTCCCAACAGCCTCCACACCGCACCCTCGCTGCACTGGAGCTGGGGGGAGAGGGCTTTTTGGCTTGAGTTGGGGGTCTTAAAGGAACACGGGGGCTCCTTTTATACAGAGGACAGCATTTTATTAATTGGCAGGTTACTAGCGGCTGTGCGCGATGCGCCTACATTAGATTGTCAGCTCTTTAGAACAGAAACTAGTAGTGTTTGTTATATAACCTTCAGATAGGAGTTCTGTTTTTGGACGCGGTTATTACGGATCACGCGCCGTTGTCTGAAACGTACTCTAGCGGGTCATAGATACATTGCCTGGGAAGCTATTTCTTTGCAGTGGAGATGCAAGTAAGGTGGCTCGCTCGTTAAGGTCACGCAGAGCTTGT